>NC_056747.1:1029985112-1030022612 GCF_019279795.1 Protopterus annectens | reverse complement strand
ACTATGCACAACTTGTACACATTTATATTCCTATCACAACATGACAAAGTAAACACAACAGTCTGGGGAGTTTATTTTTTATTAAATGTTACAGAGACCTTTATTCACCTGATGGCAGTACTTTATTCATTGCACACAGTGCACAGTTTACGTACTAGTTATTGACAATCTACTACTTTCTATTTATTTACCCTGAGTAATGCAAGCTAGATATTTACTCACCAGCCTCCTAGTGCAGCCTTATCAGCCTGCTGGCATGCGTGTCAATATTTGCTGCAGCTGTACAGAAGATAAATAAACATTTATGTATACCTATTGATTAAATACTCAGGCTGGGCTTTGCAGAACACTAACTGATACTGATACTTAGACACTTCAGGGGCATTCCGTGCCTGTGCGTCTTGGATCAACTGGTTCAAGAAATCCCTCTTTCCATAGCTTTAGGTCAGTGTAATGGTGCCGGACCTGTTCACCAGCCCGAGGAATACCAATAGCACTGGTGATATCACGTGCAAGATGATTCCAGGCCTCCACTTTGCATTGGGAGCCCTAGTACTGGTCCTGCAGCTGTCTCCCTTCATGATCTTTTACAAGGAGTCCAACCATGACCCTGGACTCCTGAATGCCCCAACACTGTGCCTGAAACTGCACACCTTCCCCAACGCCGCCCATAGTGCCTGCAGTAATCAGCTACAACTGGTTATATGCTATATTCCTGCCTAAAAGGTTTAAATAGGACTGATTTCCCACCCTTTGCCATGATTTTTATGATTTTGAATATGCTGAGCTAAGCTAAGTGATGGGCAAACCCACTTAGCACAGATAAGCATTGCTTAAAACGGGTAAATACTAAGCACTGTTTACCAGTGCGCAAATCCACTTAGCTACGTTAATTACTGCTAAGCATTCAAATTTAAGCAATGCTTACACCAGCTAAGCATAGCTGAGCACAATTTAGCATTCATCAGCTTTCATTTTATTGACTATCAGGATTGTGGGGTTGATTCCTTCTTAATGACATCTTATGATATGTATACGTTTCCCTTCCATAACATCCCCCTATGTGCTTTCATTACATTATATTCTTTGTAGCTATACTGTATAGGACACTTGTGTTTATAAGGGGGGTTTCACATCTGTACTACACTGACAACTCACATTTGGACCTGCTACACTACCCTGGTTAACAAATATATATTATTCACTACCTATTTATAATAAAAGATAGTTTTAGTGCTGTTTTCACGTATGAAAATGAATGGACTATTGGGGCTCGAATGATGAATGATTGCATGCTAAGTGAAAGCTCTAACCACTACCCTATTTTATTCTGACTGCTTTGGCTGTATATTTCTATTTAGCTCCTTCGGATATTTAAGCTATACGATACACAGCTGCGCGATGCGTACACCTGCTCAGCTACACTTAAACTTTAGTGGGAAAAAATTATTTGTTTTATTTTTCTTAGTTTAGGGATGTGCACATAGCTAACAGTCATACCTCTCCACCTCTTACAGCATACAATCTGGATGAAGCTTAACATGATGGGGGACAGAGAGGACAGATTTTAAATATTGCTCTTACAAACTTAGGAAGTTGATGAACAATAGGTTTTACATTAGCATGACTTACTTGATGGATGTGGAGTCTTATACTCAATTGTTTGTCATTATTTAATAACTTTGAGCCACAGCTCTTTGACAGGACAGTAGGAGGAACACATCTGACATACGAGGCACAAATCTGGACATTCTGCAGATATCTGTTCAGTTGGGGGTATGCTAACAGTCTCCACAGACACTGTTTTTGTTTTCAAAGTGCCATACAGCACTTCCTGAGTGCAGGAGGCATGTTTACTGTGTGAGCAATGCTTGGACATGTCCCCTGCACTCATTCACAGTTTGTGCCTGTGCAGGTTATACAACAGCGTGCCTTCATGAAAATGCAAGGTGTGTTGCTGTGCTGAATGGGCATGATCCACTCCATGGAAGAAGAGACTTATTCTTGCATGGAGCTTTAATGAATCTCAGGGTCTGAACACTTATTTAACTTTTCTTATTCATAACAACTCATTGATGGGCTTTTTTAAAATGATGCATACTAAAATATGAGACATTAATATGAATCAAAAGCATGAACTAAATGTTATTAGTCTAATGGAGAGTTTGAGAGGTAGGTTGTTCATCTTTTTCAACAAACTAGGAAAACATTGTCCCAGATTCAGCAAGCTTGGCATGAATTGTAGGAATACTGCAGGAGCTGCTGGAGGCAATATAGCCACAGAGAGATCCAGGAACAAGCTCCCAGAACATGCATGAGTGCTCATGCACTATTCCTGCATGGACACAGCTCCTGTATGCTAATTATCCCATTTGCAGGTGAAAAACATGCAAATGAGGTGAATTAGTGTTCTAGGAAGCTGGCAGCCATCCATGCAGGATTAGTGTAACCTGCAGAAATGTACTCGGTTAGTAACCGAGTACATTTCTGCAAACTACAAAACGGAGTCATGACAGCTTCAAATAAAGGGTGTATATAATGTGGAAAGCATGCCAATGGCCAAATATATGGCCATTGGCATGGAAAACAGTTGCAAAATAAAATAACTTTTATTTATTTATTTTTTGCCAGTTTCATCCATTTAAGCATAGGGCAGTGGCGCGCAAACGGGATAGACTGGAAAATAAAAGTAAAACCCCGAAAAACACTTTTTCTGCAAAATCACAATTTTGCCATTATAGTCAATGGCAGGCAGAAGACAACAAGGCCAGTGAATAGTGGTTGCTAAGGGGGAACGCTCAGTGGCAGACTTGTAACTAGGCATTAGCAGAAAAGTCTATGCAAATGAGGGGAATGATATTGAATCACAGATTTTCCCCTCATTGCTAGCATGCACCCAACCGTGTAGTTGCAGGAAAACCATTGTGCAAACCTAAGAGTTAGCTGACATCATAGAGGGTTGTGTCAGGCATACTGTAAGCTTACTGGGGCTCTGTAGCTCTGGTTTGCCCTTAGCAGAGCTAAGGAAGAGGGTGTTTATGAAGCTGTCAGGTACAGTTTGCATTGATTAAACATGTGTGCGCACCATGCACCGGGTTTTAAACAAAAAACAAAGTAAACCAGGAAATAGCAGCTCCATTCACATCTGAGCACTGTGTTTGCATGGCACACCTCAGGGCTTAAACAGGAAAGCAATGGGAAGGGAAAACAGCAGTAGGAAGGTAATCAAAGAGAACTAGCATAGCTGGCAGGTGAAATGTATCAGAATCAGCCAATTACACAGGCAGCAGCCCAGCACAGTACAGTACTATAAACTATGCAAACACCTTTCCCTCTGGTTTTTCCCACAAACTCCACACCACCGGTGTACACAAATGGGGAAATTTTACCTAACAAAAGCAACAAAATGATAGGGGCTGCATTTGCTCTCATAAATCAACATGTGGAAGAGGCTGAGGATAGTGAGGATGAGAATGCTGACAACCAATTCACATTGAGGAGAAGGCGAAGAGTGTACAGACCCAGGGTAACCTACCAAGGTCTACATGAGCTGGAGATAGTGAAGCGCTATAGGGTGGACAGGGACCTCCTACAGCAAATTGTTGAGCTGTGCCGGCCATGCCTCACACACAGAACCAACAGAGGGGAACCCATCCCAGTGGATACCAAGGTATGTGTAGGCTTAAGAATACTAGCCACAGGTACCTTCCAAAGGCTGACTGGGGATATCATGTGGATCTTACAGGCATCACATCCAGGGTACTCCACCAATTCCTGGATGCCATGTCAGCACATGCCGGTGAGCACATATATTTCCTCAACAACCGTGAGGCATTGACCAGAAATATGTGTCTCTTCCACCAAATAGCAGAATACCCTGAGGTAGTGGGTGCTATAGACTGCACGCACATACACATCAAAGCACCACCCAGCAAGTGGGATAGAGTCTACATAAACCACAAGGGCTTTCCCTCCATCAACTGCCATGTCATGTGCAATGCCCAGGGCATTATAATGAATGTGTGTGCTGGCAGCCCTGGAAGCTATCACAACTCCCACATCTGGCATGTGATGGAGCTGTACCAGAGATTTGCCACTGGGGACATCCCATATGGCCACCTAGTGGGGGCTGCTGGTTACACACTGGAGCTGTGGCTGATGATACCATCAGAAATGCACACACACCCAAACAAGAACCCCATAATGAGGCACATGCACAGACCAGAATCATAATAAAGCATGTGTTTGGGATGCTCAAGTCATGGTTCTAGTGCCTAGACATATCCGGTGGAGTCTTGCAGTACTCATCAGCTACATGTACCCAAATTGCCATTGTCTGTGCCATGCTACATAATATGATCCTTTGGAAACAGCTGCAGCAGGAACAGCATGGGGCAGGGCCACACAGTCCCCCCAACATTGCCAAGGCCTGCACATGCACAGTGTGACTCAGAGGAGGAACAACCTGAGCCTTTCCCAGTAGGCAGAAGGAGGCATGTCCAGTATGCCCAGGCCTTGGCAAAGAGGCTATGCATAGCACATACAGTGACATGGTAGGAACCCAGATAATGACACCTCACTCCGACTCGCACATACAGTAAAAGGGATGCCAAACATGACACTACCTGTGCTTAACCATGTATAGGGAGTGTACTATATGCATCTGACATAGTCAGCCCTCCAGCACCATCCTCAATACTGGCACAGCCACAAGGTAAGTCATGCTCACGATAAATTGCTGAATGGAGTTGAATGTTCTGCTACCTGTATCTATGGTATGGATGTGAGCATGTTAGGGAATCAGTTGGCTGAATGGGATGCCAGCAGATAGTAGACACCTATATCGGCAGCATGAAATCCTTAACAAATACTGGACAGGTGTAGACAAACACAAAGAAAGGCTGTGCTAAGGCCTCTGTTTGATGGCTATGGAGAACAGCCCCCTCCAGACCTACACAAATAGACTACAACGGGTCACGTAGTTGGATGTTAGTTCTGAAGGGCAAGAAGTCTGAAACTGAAATGTAGGTCAATAAAACCTAAGAACTGTAGTACACTGATATGCCTCTAGTCTGCATGATAGGTCAACATACAGAATGAAATGAAGTACCCGAAACACCAGTACAGTCATATCAAATGTGTACAGTTGTCAGGTGTGTCCCCCCCCCCACAATCCTATGTAAAAATGTAGTAACATGTATGTGTAGGTATAATAACAGTGGAGCACAGATTACTTGAGCTGGCCAAAGTAGCAGGATAGATTGTAGCACGTGTACAATATGCAGGGCTGTGTGTGTGTTAGGTTGGTGTGTGTTGTATATTGAGTGAAAGTAGTCAGCATGTAGGTATGGTGGGTTGCTTACTGTTGGCCAAAGGCCAGTAGTGTCGATGACGGGGCCAAGTTTCCGTAACTGCACTGCCAAACACAATGCATCCCAAAAAGACACATTCCAGCAGTAATCCTTACTAATTGTTCAGATGTAATATCTGTCACCATCTGAAAGATGGACATGGCATGAATGTGGGCCCAGACATGCAAACAGTACAGAGGTGGAAGTACCTTAGACAGAGAGTGCATAAAATGTTACTGTCAAATGGACACACCTTTGGAATTGTATATACAGGTTAGCAGCACATTAGTTGGCTGTGTAGTATGGAATACTGATGTCGCCTGGCCAAACACTGGCAGACCGCAAACATCACAGGTATGAAGTACTGAGAAACTGCTGATGTCCCTGCACAAGCCAGCATAAGTGGAATGCCCCACGTATATCTGTGATTCAGCTGCAAGTAGCATCCATAGCACACCATCAGCCACAGGTACCTCTCAGGTCTTATCCCTGCTGTTGGGAATGAGTACAAAATGACCCCCACCTCTGTATTGGAGTAGTCACATAATGCAGCATGCTGAAGAGGTGTCCCATGCAGGTGTGTCCCTAGCTGTAAGCAGCACCCTGACAGCATCCACACCACTGGATCAATAAGGACAGAAACTATTGACATTAACACCTTGCACACCTACCCTGTCACCCCAGGGGAATATAGTGGCTTGCAGCCTGGGACTGTAGGAGTGACACAATGAACCAGCATGCTACAAATGGACTGCATCACTACCAAATGCCCTACAGTCCTCTGTCAAAGGCCTGTATCTCACCTGTACTGCCAATGCATGTTATCTCATGGACTCCCAGATAACAACATAACATAATCCACAGAACCCAAATGCAAGGCCATGTTGACAAATACCAGTAGCATGTCCACCATGTCTTACTGCATGAACTGTGGACCAACCCCTAAATACTGCTGAGATGAAGTGATAACTATATGGATACTTATCAGATAATGTTTGCATAATGTTCGGAAGAGGATAGAATAACGGGGGGGGGGGGTAGAAGCATGGATGCCATGGAGTGTGTGAAGTCTGAAACTCAGCTGTGTGCACATACTATCCGTGCCTGCAAACACAGGAATGGGTGGCTACAAACCTGCTCGTAAACCACAATGTGAAGGGGTAATGTCCAGAATTATGACCCCTGCCTCTGGATAAACTGTGTGAATCTGTACATCTGTGAGGTATGGCCACAGCAGGATATGGCCATACTGTCACGTTGATGGATGTACAAGCATGGGATCCTCAGCCACTGCTGTACCAAAGTGCTGAACCATTTACACAGACCCATCAGCAAGTGTCTGCAGCTCCCCCCCCCCCCAGAATGGCATGATTGTGCAAGAATATGTAGGCTGCAGACCACAATACTGGACACAGCTTCATTCATCCTGTGTTCCCCAGGAAATTACTCCAAGCAAATATGTATACCTGACAGTAGTTGATGACATAAAACATTACAGTGTAAAACAGTACATATGTCTGAATATCTCTGCTAACACCAGAGCAGAAGCAGCACAGACACAATTACTTACAGTAACCCACTATCCTTTGCCCATTCTATCCCCATATTGTCAACCAATCTACAGATATCCTGCAGAAACAGGTTGCTAGCTGTAGGTGTAGAACACAAAAGCCTGCACTGGAGCACAACCTACCTTGAATGGATTCACACATTCATTACAGAAGGTCATACTGGGCATGCTCCCACACTTAGAGAAACAAAGCCCTTGTCTGACAACAAAATACTGAATGGTCATACTGGGCTTGCTCCCACACTTACAGAAATGTAGCCCATGTCTGGCAACAACAGTGGACTATACATATTTGACAGTCACAGATGTTTGTGCCCACACACCTTATTACACACCATTCATGCTTTGCACACATACTGGATAGGAATACACACATATATCCAAGGACAACACACTATAATAGGCCAAAATTACACATACATAGATGTGTGGAAGAGAGTGACAGACAGTGACAAAGAGCCTCCCAGCATGAGGCCTGTCCCACCCAGCACACATCCAATTGGCTAAAACCACATGATGTGCAAATGTCAATCACTGTAGACATTTGCTTCTGGTTTCCCTCACACTATAGTGTCTGTGGTGCTTGTGATAACTGTGTAACATGGCTGTACAAGTCATTATTTATCTATCAGTTGTCTACATGTTCCTGTTAAATGTAAACCTGTGTGTGACTGAGTGTTTTGTGTGTGCTTCCAAGTGAATGGTTTATGGCCCATTCACACATACTGCACTCCCCATTGCCCTACTTTGGCAAGCCTGCTGATGTCATTCACCTTGAAATACACCTTTGGTGAAGGAGTAGCTCTATGAGCTCCGTGGTGTGTGCTAAACTGCATAATGCTGTAGTGTGATATACTAGTTAGGTAGGAGTTCTAATCCCAGACATGGCACCTGTATATGTGTGTGTGTGTGTGTGTGTGTGTGTGTGTGTGTGTGTGTGTGTGTGTGTGTGTGTGTATGTGTGTAGGGATCAATGCTTTTGTGGCCATTCACAGTCACTAGGCACCCCTAAAAATGGAGAACATCAATATCTGTGCAGTAACTGAGACCTGGTTCAAGGCTCCGGAGAGCACCCCTGCAATACCAGGCTACAACTCTTACCACACTTTCAGCCACCAAACCCGGACCAAAACACTAAAGGTGGAGGAGTGTCCAAATTCACCAAGGATATTCACACCACCAGGCTAGTTCCCCAACACAGTGCGTCTGAAATTCTCCAGGTGCAACTAACACTAGGTAAGACTGCAATCCAAATTGTAGCTTGCTACAGATCCCCCACCATGCCCCAAAATTATCACTACACCTTTCTAAACATACTAGAAAATATTAAGATACAACCAAACACCCTAATACTGGGTGATTTGAACTACCCTGCCATTAACTGGGAAAACTACTCATGTACCAACACCTTTGCCCAACGGTTGTTGGAATTCATAAATTCCAATGCCCTGGATCAACTAATCCACAGTCCTACCAGGGGCTCCAATATCCTAGACCTGATCATTACCAACATGGGAAATCAATGCTCCACACCTATGGTCACCCCCTCGTTGGTCAGGTCTGACCATAAGCTAATCACCCTTGACATCCACATCCCTCCCCCACCCCCCAGTAAGAAAACCTCCATAAAAAACTTCTCCAAAGCCAATTTCATGATACTCAAGTCAGAAGTGACAAACTTCATGACACCCATGCAGACGGGAACTGAAAGTTCAACTGCTGAATCCTACAGTAAGGCACTGTATGAGCACATCCATTTGTGCATGAATCGTGCCATCCCAAATAAAACCAAGATGTGCTCCTCCAAAGAAAGGAAGCCAATCTGGTGGCCCCCTGCCATAAACAAACTTTACAACAAAAGGAAGAAACTGTTGCAGAAAAGAGGAAAATCCCAGGATGCAAAAAACTCGATTACCAGCCTCAGAAGCAGAGATCCCTCTTAAAATCCTCCAAAGCTACTTACGAAAATAAAATTGCCAAAGATTCCAAAGACAACCACAAGGCATTCTAAAGCTGTGTCAGGAATCTAAATGGCAATGCTCTGATCTGTTCTGAGCTACAACAGAATGGCATTAAATATACTGATCCCAAGGATATTGCCAGTATCTGGGCAGATCGATTCAGTGCCAACTTCACCCCCTCTCACCTCTTAAAGGGCCCATCTCAATACCAAAAGATTGCCAAATTCCAGTAATAATGGCCACACAGGTAAAAAACACTCTCTCCAAAGCCAAGAATACAGCATCCATGGGACTAGACAACATCCTGGGCTGTGTACTACATGAACTACAAAATGAACTGGCACCTCACCTAAGTGCCATGTTTAATCATAGCCTCACCTCAGGCTTCATGCCCACTGAGTGGCACACAGCTGCAGTTATCCCACTCCACAAGGGGGATTCCACCTTGGATTCTGGGAACTACTGCTCCATCAGTCTGATGAGCCTGATCTGCAAGGCCATGGAACGTATTATCATGGAACTTATAAACAAAGACATTGGCAACCCTCAAACACTGGAACCGACCCAGTTTGGGTTCGTGAAGGGCCAATCTTGTCTCCTGAACTTGATTGACTTTTTCAAATCATTCTCCAGAGCTGTGGATGAGGGTAAGGTGGTCCACACAGTCTATCCAGACCTCATCAAGGCCTTCAACACCGTCCCCCAGTCTGGAATCATAGATAAACTTACTAAGTTGGGCATTAATACCTACATCACTCCATGAGTTGCCAAATGGCTTACTGACAGAACCAACACTGTAAAAGTAGCCAACTCCAAATCCAGCTCCAGACAAGTGACAAGTAGAGCACCTCAGGGTTCAGTCCTGGGACCGCTCTTGTTTGGCATCTACTTCTCTGAAGCACAGGCCAACACTAAGGCACTCTGGCTAACAAAGTTCGCAGATGACTGCAAACTGGGAGCCATTACTGAATCTGCAAATGATGTGGATATTCTACAAAAGGGCCTTACAGAAACAGATGCTTGGTGCCAGAGCCATGGGCTCAAGCTCAATGCCAAGACATGTATACTTATGCTCTTTGGGGAAGAAACATGTACCCATGAATTACCACATAAGTGGCAGTACTCTAAACATTGAAAGTGTGATAAGAGACTTAGGGACACAGGTAGACAGTGGTCTCACCTTCAACAACCACATTGCCACAACAGTCAGGAAATCCTTCTATGTGGCACACCTCATCACTAAGGGCTTTTCATCCAGAAAAAAAGGAGGTCATTGTCCCACTGTACTCATCTCTCAGTAGACCCATTATAGAATACAATGCTCCATTTGGTATGGACCTCTCAAGACATCTGCAACAACTAGAAAGGCCACAGAAATACCTCACTAAAAGAATCACAGGCCTAAAGCAGATGCCCTATGCTGACCGCCTACAACAACTCCAGCTATACTCTGTCGCATATCGTCTACTCAGAGGTGATCTCTGCTTAATATACAAGGCCATGTCAAACCCAGAGCTGTTGGACATGCTACACTTAAGGAAATCCCAATCTCTCAGAGCCACACACTCCAAGAATCTAAACCTTGTCATCACAATGAAAAAAACATGCTGGAGGGATAGGTTCCTGACCCAGAGACTCCCCAGACTCTGGAATAGACTGCCCATACATGTCAAGCAGAGCACCTCTTTGGCCCTCTACAAAAGGAACCTTGATTATTGGATGGGAGATAGGAAATTCACCCCGGGGATCATGTCATTTGCCCTGCTAGACAGGGGTCCAGGGAAGTAGATATTGTGGGAAGAAATAGCCAGGGAATTGTTATGGCTAGGCTTGTATAGGCCCTAGGGCTGATAGCCTAGTACTGACCTATGAACCTATGAATCCATGAACCTATGAACCACACTTTCCATTGCCCTACTTTGGCAAGCCTGCTGATGTTATTCATCTTGAAATACACCTTTGGGGAAAGATTAGTCCTATAAACTCCATGGCGTGTGCTATAACTGTGTAAGGCTATAGTGTGGTGTACTAGTTAGGTAGGAGTTCTAATCCCAGACATGGTAACTATGAGACTTAGTTTGGGTATGTGTGTGTGTCTGTCTGTGTAGGGATCAGTGCTTTTGTGGCCATTCACAGTCACTACACTTTCCATTGCCCTACTTTGACAAGCCTGCTAATGTCATTCACTTTGAAATACACCTTTGGGGAAAGAGTAGCCCTGTAAGCTCCATGGTACATGCTATAACTGTATAATGCTATAGTGTGATGGATTAGACAGGTAGGAGTTCTAATCCCAGACATTGCAACCGTGAAACTCTGTGTGTGTGTGTGTGTGTGTGTGTGTGTGTGTGTGTGTGTGTTTGTCTGTGTAGGGATCAATGTTTTTGTGGCCATTCACAGTTGCTACACTTTCCATTTCCCTACTTTGGCAATCCTGCTGATGTCATTTACCTTGAAATGCACTTTTGGGGAAGGAATAGCCATATAAACTCCATGGTGCGTGCTCTAACTGCGTATTGCTATAGTATGATCTACTAGTTAGGTAAAAATTCTAATCCCAGACATGGCAACTGTAAGACTCTGTGTGTGTTTGTTTGTATGTGTAGGGATCAATGCTTTTGAGGCCATTCACAATGAAATAACTTTCCATTGCCCTACTTTGGCAAGCCTGCTGATGTCATTCTCTTTGGAATACACTTTTGGGGAAGAAGTAGCCTTGTAAGCTCCATGGCACATGCTAAAACTGTGCAATGCTGTAGTGTGATGTACTAGTTAGGTAGGAGTTCTAATCCCAGATATGGCAACTGTGAGACTCTGTTTGTGTTTATCATCAGTATCCTGTGTGGAGGTAGCTGTGATTGTGTAATAACAGGACTCATTGTGGCATGGATTTTGCATATTTCTTATATGGAGGACTTATTATATGTCACAATGTCCACCTTGCAAGGACAACAGATGTCAAACAGCAGAGAGGCTGGTGTAGACAATCCATACCTCTACATGTGACATTATGGACTGGGGAACAATATAGGCAACCCTTGTATTACCCAGAGAACAATCACCACCCATGTCTCATATGCAGACACACTTGGCTAGGCAACCACTATGTTGGTAGTTCCCTGCATATTGCCCACATATAGTAAACATGGTGTGATTGCAGTGGACTATAGAGGACATGGCACCCTGTTCCATCCCTACAATAGGCAAATAATTGCATACAGTGGTCCTTTGCTATGTTCCCCACTGGACGCCTGCAACAACTGTAGGGTCAGCAAATGTAACCCATAAAGGAAATACCATGCCTTATTCACATGCCCTGTATGGACAGATGCCACTAACACCAGTGAATACCTGTATCATGCTGTCAATGGAGGTACAGGATCAACCTGAGTTCCATTGCCAGTTCTCACCACATAAGGTCAGGAATGCCACATCAAGGGCGGGAGACTTAAACCTCGACACGGCTATTAATAGGACGTGCTGGAGGGATAGATTCATCACCCAAAGACTCCCTATGCTGTGGAACAAAATCCCGGTATATGTGAGGCAGAGCACCTCGCTGGCCTTGTTCAAGAGAAATCTTGACCAATGGATGGGAGATCGCAGATACACTCCAGGGATTACCTCAGTGTCACTGCTCGACAGAGGCACAGCAAAATAATGGGTATAGTTCCCCATACTAAAGGGGTGGCGTAAGCCACAAAACGATGGGCTAGGCTTGTAAATGCCCTCGGGCAGATAGCCTAGTATGAACCTATGAACCTATGAACCTATGAAAACAATCTGTCCACACAACATGCCCCAGACACCCCAAGTAAACTTCCACATGACACAGAACATGCATGTGGGACATGTGCATATCCCAGTCACTGTCCATGTTATGGAATATAGAACACATACATGGCAAGCATTGCACAGCACTGGCCACCCACAATAGTAACCCAGATGACTGGATGGTGAATACAATACCTACCTGTGTGGCCAATCCAGAGACTACACCCCTGAGCCACACTGCAGGCCATTGTCATGGTGCCTGATGCCAAGGTATACCCTTTGCCTAGCCTTTTACAGCTTTCTGGCACAGTCAACCACTACACACCTGTGAAGCAATGAACCCATGCATGTCAGTACTGGCAAACCTGTGTCTGTGCGTGTATGTGTGTGTGAAGATTAATGATTTGGAAGCCATTCACACTCACTACACCTCCCATTGCCTTACTGAAGCATGCCTTCTGATGTCAGTCACCTTGAATTACCCTTTGCCCATATATCAGCCTGATAATCTCTGTAGTGCATGTGATACCTGAGTAATACTGTAGTGTAGCAAACAAGTTATTTAAGAAGTCTATTCCTGACCCTGTCAACTGTGATAATGTGTGTGAGTCCCTGAGAGAGGAGTGTGGCTGTGTCATCCTTGACACCTGCTTTTGTGGACAGGCACATGTACTACACCTACCTTATCCCTTCTTTATCATTGTTGCTGATGTCACTCACCTTCAAATATACCTTTGGATAGTTCTCCAACATGTAAGCTCTATGGCTCATGCAATAACTGTATAAAAATGTAATAGCAATACATAGTCAGGCATGGGTTTGAAACCCCATAATGGTTAGTGTGTGACACAAACATGCCTAGCTTTTACTCCCCTACCCCCTTCCTTTATTACTCTCACTCTCTCTCTGATGGATGTGGAGAAGTACACCTGCTTTGCTTAGGCAGCAGCTTGTGTTTTGTAAGTGATGCTCATGATCAGCTGATGGTATGTGCACAAATTGCAGTCCCCAATAGCTGATTGCATGTGGAACAGCTGTGGTAACATTCCCATAGCCAATTGCATGGAAACACACTCCTATAACTAGGGACATCATGTGGGTGTTGGTCCTTTTCATTCACTGTGAACAGGACTTCATGTCAGTGTTTGGCAAACAGCAGCACAGAGGGTAGTGGGATATATCTCTTACAACATACACTGCGGAGACAGGCCAGCAAACAGGAGGGAGATGTTCCAGACATGAGTACAGAATGTAAGTCTTGCTCTTCTACACTTGAAATAATGTTGGTTTAACAGGGTTTATGTGGATATGGCTGGTCTACATGATTTAATACCTGTCATGACAGTGTTATGTGGTTGTGAAAACCCCCACCTGTAGGGCTATTTGCAGAATTGCCAGTGTTTGGAGTCTTATGTGTGTAGTGTTACACACAGATGACCCATCTTTAGAAATGCAGTAGCATAGTCTGAGGATTGCAGTCAGTACATGGTGACAGCCATGAGAGTTACTGACTTCATATCCCTTAGAAGACATATGTCACAACAAACCCTGTTTTTAAACTAAACTATGAAACTAAACCCTGTTACACGAGTAAATCTATGAGGTTACCACAGGAACATATAAATACTGGCCCTGTGTATGTGCCTCCAGCCACAGCTCCATCAACCTTTGTACATATGTCATGCAGTAAGAGGTGCATATGTTCAGTACACCATTATTTATTGACATCATACTTGATAAGCCAGTGTTATATCAGACTGCTAGACATGTTATGTATAGTAGGGGTTATATTTGAGGACAAAACCTGGACATTCTGTTGTAGTGTGTACAGTAGTGAGGTCTGTGTACTTATGGTGATTGTCGACAAAGTGTCTATTGCATATATGTACCTTGGCCTGTGTACAGACTGTGGTAGATGTCATTGTTCTTGGTCCTGTTCTATCTGATGTTGCATTCTGCTCCAGTGTATGGTACCCTATTGGCATACATGTTTGTAAGGCCAAACCCACACATGTCCCATACCACAGTCAGGCATTGGAATGCACTGTGTATTGGCCCAGTATATGTAGGGATAGTGTGTGAGTGGCACATATGAGGATGGTATTGATCAGACAGTCCATATGCTGTAATATTAAGCATGCTTACCATATGCGGTTGTGGCTGTGTTCAGATAGGTTGTGGGTATATGCTTTCACACAGGTGTCTGTTACTCTGCGCTGTTACATGCCTGTAGAGCCTGCTATATTTGCATGTACATGTATATTCCCCCATAAGACATATAGGCCAGTGTTGTGGCAGTCTGCCTATAGATTGCACAGTGCTTTGTGACATGCCTATCAGCTCCGTGTACTTACCCAATGTGATGTTATGTCCAGATATTTGTCAGATGTATTGCTGCTGGGCCACCAAAACTGTTGTCTATTTCTGACAAAGCAGTGGGATGCTGTACAAATATATGTCACTAACTAGGAGGTAGTATGTGGGCTTGTGACCTCTACTCCTTTGGTTATGTGTTAGGACAGACAGGAGTGTGTGAATGCATAAACTTTGTGAGCATATGTATTCCAGTATTTACGTGATATACCCATTTACATTGCTGTTAACATCCACTTTGTTAGGCTTGGTCCACACGTTTTGCACTAAGGGGTTCTGTGTATACCTCTGGACTCACCAGAGTGTGTCAGACTGTCCACATTTATTGGTCATATCTCTGCTGTAATCCACAGGACCATTACTGTGATATCTGTGGTACTGTACAATGATGATCTTAGGATGTCTGTCAGTAACTGATGGTGTACATGTCAATATAAGATGTGACTTCCCACACACAACATGTCTGCTAAGACTATTGGTGCCGAGGTATTACTTCACTACATGTTCTGGACATATGTGAAACATATATGTGTGTGTGTGTGTATATATATATATATATATATATATATCTATATATATATATATATATATATATATATATATATATATATATATATATATATATACATATATGTATATACATATATATATATATATATATATATATATATATATATATACACACACACACACACACACACACACACACACACACACATATATGCATATATATATATATATATATATATATATATGTCTACACACACACACATACACAAACACACACACACACACAAACACACACATATATATATATATATATATATATTTATATACACATATATTTATAGATATCTACATATATACTGACATGAATATGTACATATACATATATGATATTCATATATATATATATATATATATATACACACACACACACACACACACACACACACACACACACACATATATATATATATATATATATATATATATATACAGATAGCTCTATATATGACCATATATAATGCAATATGCAAATGTATATAAATACATATATATGAATATGTATGTGTATATACATGTACACATATATATATATATATATATATATATATATATATATATATATATATATATATATATATATATATATATATCCATATCTTTGTTATGTGTAAACATGACTGTTGTATATACCTTCCCAGATGTATCACACCGTATTTATCTGATATGTGTATATTTAGATACAACAACATACATGATTCAACAGTAATATCACTAACAAGTACTATGCCATTATAGAAGTCATAGCAGTTGTTCAAGCATGTGTACTGACAGATATATTAGAAAAACAACAACTGTATTCACAGCTGTGATGGTTTAGTGTTTAACTGCTGTGACTATAGTGTACAGGGTCCTGGGTTCAAGACCTGTAAGGGCTGGTTATTTTGTTGCTGGGCAGAACAAGGGCTGTTGGATACAGAGTGGTTAAGGCAGTTTTGAGCAGTTTTAAGCAGGTTTGCATGGGTTTGCGTGACGGTAAGCCCTGCTAATGTACGGTTAAATGTACAGGCGCTTACACCGTGTAGGCTTCGCTTACCAGTACGCAAATCTACTTAGCATTAATATTGCAGCAATGCTGAAACCTGCTAAGCATGGCTCAGCCCTGGTAACCAGTGCGGACATTGCAGTCTGATAAAATAGCAGGGTAATGACATTGTTAATAAGTGTATTTAATCCCATGTACCTAACATGCGTCTATGTGCTGTCATTACAGTAGCAAGGTGTGTGTGTGTCTACTGTCTGGGACACCTGAGTATATATGGCTTGTGCAACAGTCTTTTCCATTTGAATGTGTTACATACATGGCTAGTATCCCAGGTTATATGCAGTCACACTGGCATGTAGTGTATCATTACGGTACTACTGTTGACAGTGTTTTCCCATGTAAGAGTAGATTGCAGAATGTAGTACTGGAACCAAAAACCCCAAGAGTAGATTGCAGAATGTAGTACTGGAACCAAAAACCCCTGCATGCTAAGAAAAGAAACACATCGTCTACAAATCTATTGTAGAATATCAGATGTTCACTAAATGCTGAATCTCTATTGAAAACAAATTCCCTCTCCCAATATGCCAACACCAGGTTGGCATATGCGTTGGCACATGGAGTGCCCATAGCAACGCCTTTGGTTTGTAAATAGTATTGATCCTTGTAGCAGAAGACATTATTCTCTAAGATAATCTTCAAGAGTGACATATATCTATGTATCATGCGTTCAGAGAGCTTATAGTTTACCAACATGCCTCTAACAAAATCCATACCTGAACAATTAGGTATAGAGGTAAAGAGAGATTTCACGTCTAGAGTGACTAATAGATCATCTCCACGAAAACTTAATGAGGAACTATGATTAGCTAAGTTGTCAAGAAAATTAGCAGTGTCCTTCAAAACATGCTTTACCTCTGATAGAATAGGTTTTAATGCTTTATCAAGATATATGGACAGTTCTTTTTATTCCAGCAAAATGGAGAATATGCTCTCTGACATTGAAACGTATTTACCCATTTCCAATGCCAAACTCAATAATTTAATAAGGAATGTGCATGCATATCTTTATGATTTGATGTTAACAGAGGTTATTGACAATGATTTATTTATGTATTTTTTGGTTGATAAACCCATGATACCTTCTTTTAGGGGTTTACCCAAGATCCATAAAAACGGATTGGATCCACCCATGCGTCCTATAGTATCCAGTCGTGGTTGGCTGACTGAACCTCTGTCCATATATCTTGATTTGATGTGTTTCTTTTGTGGAGAGGGACTGTTGAACAACTTATGACATTCGTTACCTATCTTGATGGTACTACTGAATTTCTTAAGTTTGATTGTACACATTCCTTTGATAGTATAGAGTTCTTGGATGTGAAGATCATTAATACTTCTGATGGTTTTGATACTGAACTCCACAGGAAGGAATGTTGGAAAAACAGTTTATTGCATCGAGGAAGCATGCACCCCAAACATGTATATAGCAACATCATTACCAATCAGATGGTAAGAGTATCTAAACTGACCTCACAAACAACAGCATATAGTGAGCATAAAAAGGTCCTGGCGGAGAACTTTCGCTCTAGGGGTTATAATGATAAATACATCAATGAAGCAATCCTTAAGAGTGACCATCGTAGGCAACATGATGGAGCTCCCCTGATCAATAGAACACACTGTCAATCACAGACACCCGTAACTAGTGAAAGCAACAATTTTAATAGGATAGTTATTCCGTTTACCAACAGGAATAATCATATACTAAAAGTTTTCAATAGACATTGGGACATATTAATGACTGATGATACCATAAAATCATTGGTGGATGTAAGACCTAGAATTGCATATAGAAACATGCCCTCACTCAGTAATCTCCTATGTTATGATAACATCCGCCACACAAGGCACCCCAGTACGAAGACAGGGACTTTTGCTTGTCATACATGTAATCAATGTATACACATATTGAACTCAGACACTTTTACACATCCAGTCACTAAGAAAAGTTACAGATTTAGAAATTACGCCACTTGTAAATCTACTGGCTTGGTTTATATGGCTGAGTGTCAACAGTGCATGAAATTCTATGTAGGTATGACAACCCGATCACTAAGAGAGCATATAAGAGAACATATTTATGCCATCAACAAGGGTAATATTACCAATGCCCTTGCAAAACATATAATGGATGAGAATAGTGAACATGAATTTAAATTCCAAGTACTGGAGTTGGTAAGGAACAACACAAGATTGGGAAACATCAAAAATAAGATAGAGGAAAGGGAGGGCAAATGGATAATGAAATTGCAGGCCCACAGGTTTGGGCTCAATGAAAAGCTATCCATCAAACCTTTTTTAGCATCTAGGAGCCTTAAACATTAAGCTTTATTCCTTAAATGCATCTTGTTGTTGTTTTAAATGTATTCTACTTTTAAATGCACTCTGTTTTTTTAAATGTACTTTGTTTTTTTGATTGCTTAATTGAAATTTGTGATGTCATATGTGTGGTTTTTGTATAAAGGGAGAGGTGATTCTCACTGCTTTTATATCTGATGAAGCGTTTGAAATAACGTGAAAGCGCTTATATTCCTGCAGTTGCTGTGTTTGTGTTTTTACATTAAACGTCGACCATTCGTTTTACAAAGAGATTTCTGGAGCCTTTTTATTTGCTGGTACATGGTGCACTCTTCTTTTTCTATTTGTGTTTGGGACATTATTGAGAGTGCTTTATTTGGCGGTTTCGTTGTGTTCTTCAGACATTACATGTAGCTTGTTACACTCTTCTCCCTAAGGGCTACCTGGGGCTTGCAGTACCAGCACAACACTGTTGTATAAATGGGTTGATAGGCATAGGATACCCACTGAGTTCTGACAAGTGTGTGTATGAGTGCATGTGTGTATATTTGTAGGGTACAGCATTCTGCGGCCACATTCTCCTAATAAAATATGCCTTGTCACACAGTATTAGAGATGGTGATGTTGCTGACCATAGGAGAGCCATGACAATGCATCACCCTGCTATTCCTGTGGCATGTGCATTAGATGCATATCCCTGAAGTAGCACTCTTGGGATAGACAAGGGGTTGTATTGCAGTCCTAATCAATGTGTGATGGTGGGTATGTCAGAGTGTTATCATGGGTTTCAGTGCATATAATATCCACTGTGTGGTGTGGGTGCTGGGCATGCTGTCTTTACAACATGGTACCCCTGGTACATGTTCCATGTTCCACTGTATGGGGACCACTGTCACCATCAGCCATACAAGTAACTGACAACACTATTGAGCCCAGTTATGCATTTGCTGTGTGCATCTTATCTGTAGCAAAATGGACACACTGACAAGGTAGTTAGCACTGATAAGCCCAGGTCTCTCAGATGTGTGTCTGACTGTGATGTGTTTGTCAATGTGTATATGACAGTATGTCACACTATGTACTGTTCATAAACAACCAGTACATCCCCCATTACCATACTGAAGAGGCCTGGGGATGTTCTTCATGTAACATGCAACCTGGAACATACCTCATCTAAAAGCTGTGTGGTGTGTGCAAGTAAGGCCACACACATCAGTAGCACTACATACCTAGGTAGGGGTTATAGTCCCAGTGTTGCCAAGTAAGACTGTGTGTGTATGTGAAGGAATCTACTTCCATTTGCAGAATATACATGTCCCAGGAGGTCATCTGTCCGAGAAGTGCCTGGCATATGCTAACATTTCACAGGTATCATCCTGTGGAAATACATTCCATCACAACTAGTGTTAGATGTGTAAATGCCCTCTTCCCCACTGTATAGGTGTACAGTGATACTGGGGTTGGTATATATAGCTGGGTGTGGATCTTGTGGACACAGCCACCATCCATGCAGTTACTGTTGAGTGTATCCCCCCCCCGCTTAGTTGGCTGTAATACTGTACAGTTCATGTTAAAAGGATAAGTAGTTGTCTATCACACCATCTGCAGTTCTACAGCACCTCTCACCCTCCAAAGGGTAGGGCTGTGCCATCCACACCAGCACACCTATGTTTACTGAGTTGAGGATTGCACTACATTGGGGAAGGGGACATATACCCTACCAGTACCATCGTCAATAACATGAAACTAGCAGGCTGTTTATTTCCCAATGTGTTGTTGTGTCTATTCTGTCTTGATGGAATTACATAGGCTACAAAGGGTTCCCTGCATAGGTACATACATCCATGTGTACAGTATACTCTGTGTATTGCATCAACACCAAAGCCTTTGTGTGTGTTATACACAAACATGTGGTGTGTACCACCCAGTACACTTACCATTGTCCACTGTAGAAGGGCCGCTGACATCAGCCATCATGCACTCACCTGTATACACCACCCCCAGACCTATCAGCCATGTGGCACATGCAGTTACTGTTATACAGACCTGTGACATGTGTTTACCTGTATGCAGGCTATGGCACAGCCAAGGTGTCAGCACAGTGCCATACCCCTTGTAGAATACAACAGCAAACCATCCTCCTGCTGACACATGGACACCTACAACACAAACGGAATACATTATGGAGACCACAATCAGTCAGTGTTAATAACAGCTATACTGCATCATGGCAGGTTAGCTACACTTCCTAACATGTAAGCATTAAACATTACTGCTGAAAACATGCTACACAGCATTACATTGGTACACCATAGTGCTGTCACCCTGTGCATCAGAACCATATTATCCTGTCCCTGCATCAATGTTATGGATGACAGGGATGTGGCACAGGTATCATCATATGCACAGGGTGTGTTTTTGGTTTGCCAGAGACCTAGGCTGAGCCATACATTTGACACCATGTGTGTGAGTGAGGGGGTTTAGCTATTAATGTGGCCATGGTGATGTAGTGTGTTTACATATGGGGTTGCCCTAGCTGGGTTTGTATTGTTAGTGAAGTATGGATGCACACACTTCTGCCATGTGGCTGCCTATACAGGTGTTTGTTGGACAGCTGCAGACCATACCTGGCAGGGTGTGCAGTTCACCATCTCCAGCCACGGACATGAGATCTGTGCCTGCCAGGGGTTCCACGGGCACCACCAGGTACAAACCATGATATGCTACTCTTCCCTGATGATGACATATGTCTGCTGGATCCGGGTCCCTCCTGGGACTGGCCAGGGCCACGTACAAGTGGCCTGCTGTGGTGTGGACAGTGCCCCCTGCAGTGCTGGGGCTGGCACTGCCACTACAGGAGCAGATCTGTGTTTTGGCATGTCCACGTCGACCTCCAGCTGTTGGTGTTGCTGGCCTACATCCACATGGCCATTGCACCACTCTCACCATATGCTCGAGCACAGACATTCCACGGTCGAGGATTCCCACCATCTCATACAACCATCTATCCATGACCTCTGAAAAATAACAAAAGGCACCTGCAAGGTCACGGATGTTGTCAGTAACAGCTGAATGAGTAGCCCTCTGCAGCCTCAGAGCCTGTCTGGTGTACCGTTCCATACATGCCTGCACCTCCATGATGGCCTGAAACACGTGTCTGGTGGTACCAGATGTGGAACTTCTGCCAGGGGCATGATGACCAGTAGCCCTACAATGAGCACCCCTGTACATCTGCCTATGTGGTACCCTGCCGGACATCCAGCTATGGCTGCTGTGTCCAGACACATGTGGCATAGATACCACACTGTCCTGTCCCATGCCACCAACTGCCAACTGTCCATCAGCTATGGCCACTGGTGATGGGATATGTATAGGCATTGTGACTGTGTGCGGGGATGGTGTGGATAGCAGTGGGATGTCAAATGATGGTGAAGCTTCAGCCCCTGACAGCCCCACCTGTGCCTCAACACACCTATCATCATTTTCAGTGTCTGTATGGACACCAACATCAGATTGCCTGCAGGAGGGACCTTGACCCATCTCGCCACCTATGAAGGGAAAACAAGAAATGCACTTTAAGACCTGCACGTCATTACTTAACAGTACACACACACACACACACACACACACACACACACACACACACACACACACACACACACACACTGACATTCCACCATACTACTTACCTGTCCCTGAGTTTACAGAATGTCCCTAGTTTTTTCTCTTAAGTTCCCCATCCTGCATCAGTCTTGAATAATTACAGTCAATAATACCAATCATTGAAGTATCATTCTTCTAATTGCTTAGAAAAGTAATCACAAAACATGACCTGTTACTCCATTGCCTTTTTGACTTGATTGGAGTCATTTTTTCAAAGACACCCTGATGTCATACAGTGCTCACCCTGGTTTTGTCCAGACATCTTGAGCATGGCCCCCATATGTTATGGGCTACTACAGTCACTCAATAATGTCATGCACTGGAGTATCATACATAACTATTGTTTAGTATATGCAAGATCTGTTGCACTATTAACTTTTTATGTGGACTATAGTAATATTTGGAAACACTCTCTGGTGTTGTCTAGTAATTCCCCAATGCATCTGTAGTGCTGCATATGTGGGTATTCTTTCACCTTTCTGCTGATTGCAATTAAAACAGTATCCCTGGTGTCTAGTTTTCCCTCTCAATGCATGTTTAATGCTGCAGATGTTATTATACTGTAAGCTGTCCTGAGATTACATGTCCGAAAAGCATTCCTGGTATCTCATGTGTCTGTCCAAGTCCATGTACTGCATGATTTAAAAGGGAAGTTGAGAGGTATGAACAACCCCACACTCACACATGTGCATACATGGACACACACACACAAACACACACACATATACACACACACATTCTACATACATCATCCCCCCCACTCCACCAGATAGCACTTACAGACAAATTACCCCCCCCACACACACACACACACTTACAGGTGAGGTTGCACAAAGATATTACACACAGACCTCTCATTACCCATCTGTCAACATGCATGACACATGACACTCAATAGCATGCAGTGCAGCTATAGTCAATCCCTGCTAGCAACATTATACATCTCTGTGAAGCATGGGTTGTGTTAGTAGGGGATGTCCCTTCCCCTAGAACACACTGCACCCATGTACACAGTATTGCTGTGCACCTGTTCAGCACCCTGGCATGTACTGTGAACCATACCTCACAGGTGTACACACCATTGCTGAATGTGTATATGTGTGTCAGTTATGTTTGCTCTGCTGCTCACAGCCCACACATACCTGGGATGATATGTGGACAAATGTAATTTGTGAATGCCTGATGTCTGATTTACAGATCTCATCATCAGCGGTGCATGTATGGCCAATAAAATACAATTACACTGACAACATTCAAACCTTACTGTGGCTATGGGGAGTGTACACACCTTTATTGATATGGCAAACTCTTCCGTGATATGCCATGGGGCCACATTACTGCATATGTTAACATTACACGAACCTGATATGTGCCATATGACCTGTGCAATCAAATGCAGTGTCAAACAAATCTGTTAGTTGTGCAGGTGCTGATTGAGATGCATACAATTTGTGGGTGCATATGTGTGCACACCCTTATCACGATGGTTTGTTGCATCTACTGTTATGTGTACTACAGCAGTCACTATTCCTGGAAGGGGTATACTAGCATGGACCATCTGCATTTGCCAGTATTTGGTCACTCTGCCCTACAAATGTCCCCCAACTCTGCATGATTGCAAGGTCAACTCATGTGCACAGCCCTTGGAGGTCACACAGTGCCGTCACTATTGCTGTGGAGTCAGGGTTATGTCTGCCACAGTTCCTGACCTTGACTGTGTGCAGATACAGCCATTCATAGCATCCTTTGGATCGCTGCTTCAGTACACTGTTGTGTTTCATGATGACACCCCTTCCCCACCCTCAGCCTTTTTGCAGATGCTGGACAATTATGGCCTACACATGCGTGCCATTTTGCAATGTCCCAAACACTGAGCACCATGTGTACCAGCCTAGTCCCTGCTGATGAATGGCAAACATACAGGTGTACACTGGGACTGGCAAGGTACAGATGGGGATGGTGGGCCTGAGGTGGGGTGAGATGTTGGTTGTGCAGCACATGTATCTTAATTGATACTGTCTTTAGGTTTCCAACGTGGTCTTGGTACACCAGTACACATTGCAATGCATGCCTTTTGGGGACCTTTGCTGTTATGCATACGCTACCTGTAGAGGCCTGGCTGATGTTTCCTGTGGTACAACTGTCCCATCTGATTACCCTAACCCATGGGCCACATTTATGTAGAGTCCAGGCAATTGCTGACACAGGTACAGCACAGCCAGTACTTGCTAGACATTCCTGCATCTCCCTCAGTGTTGTGGCATGTTACTAGGCAGCCTGAATGACCAGTTTGCAATGTGCCGTCATCTGTCTTGGATGGCCATCTGTTTATTTTCTACATTAATTCTGTCCCACACATCCTCGTCACATACATGACTGTCTGTACTGTTTGCCATAATATATGCAATGGTAAGGTAAGGCTACATGTCCAACTCCTAGATGCTACCTGTTGGGTATGGGATCCATTCCATCACTTGTAAGATGTGTGCAAGCCACGGCTGCCTCTGTTGCAGGTAAGTGGGCACATTTGATGGCCAAATGTCTTGGACAGCAGACCATTTATTGGTGTGACACTGAGGACCTGTACTTGCTGGAAGGTCCATGCTCACGAAGAATGCCAGCTGTCAGTACCTCAAAAGCTGCTTCCACATTATGTTATCTGGAGTGTATGCACACATATGCTTCCAGTGTTTGTGAAGGTATGTATTCCCCATATTTGCTGTCCTAATATAGGATTCCATATTACACATTCATTGCTCATGTTAGGACCACATTGCAGGTTGTAAGGGTTGTGGTATGCAGTATTGTGATATGCCGTAGTGTAGATCTGTAACAGTTGTCATTGTAATAGTGGTATATACACTGCTGTAGCAGTGTATAAGAGTGATGTTTCAGACATGTCCCTACTGTAGGCTGTTTTTCCCACCATTATGTTCATCTCTGTGCACACATCTTGCAATGACAGGTTGTTAGTTATATTGCAGGAGTCTTACATACCCTTCAGATATACCACCATGATGACCACTGTGATGCAGTGCAGTTAACAGAAACAATACTTGAACATGTACAGCATGCATTATGGGTAGGTGTGTTAAATGTGTGCATGGAATATACCATGGCCATAACATGACCGGTGTATTGGCAAACCTGAGCAAACACCATACTCACCAGCTACAGGCTGCTGCCCCAGGGGTACACCAGAGGGACCTACATAATTGTGTGAGAGATGTGATGTCGGTAGCCACACCTGTGGTATTGGTACAGGGTGGGTGCAGCATTACAGTACATCAACAGTACAAACCCACAATACTCCAGATTATGCACATCTGTTTATTACTATAATGCAGCAACAGACTATATATATTTCTTCTCACATATGTATGATCTAACTCTACAGATGTGGATTGATACGCAACAGTGGTCTACTGATGTGCCCTGTGACCTTAACTGCATGCTCCTCTGCCATTGTGTGGGTAGCACCCACCTCCACTATGCTCTCCACCGGGTGTTGTGTTTGCAGGCAGGCAGGTGCCCCAAAGCTGGTGAGGAGCTCCTCAACATGAGTTGGGGGGCTGGATGGCATGACCCCCCCCAACTGTTGCAAGCTGGACCCCACAAACTGCAGTAGCATGCCGACAGGCATGGTGTAGATCAGTACATCGATGTCGGACCTGCTCATACCTGTGGTTATGCAGGCCATCGTTTACCCTGTGGACAAGATCATTCCACAGGGCGGTCCTCTCCTGCACATCATGGGCTGTATGCCCAAACAGGGTGTTATAGTGCTGCACCAGGTATGTGATGACGTCATTCTCCTCCACTGTGTACATAGGCAGTCTCTCTCTGGACATATTGCCTGAAAGACATAAAGAGGGGAAACAGGTCTGAGGACCGCATACTGCAAGGATATCATAGTTGATAATACACATCTCTGTCCCCCCCCTGACCATATCTGCAACAACAATCTGATCACATAACTCAACGGGTATGTCTGCAGAAGATTTACCAATGGGACATATATCATATTGTACAATTTGTTCTATGTATTTGTAGTCATGCTCCATGTTGAAACACTATTATTGGTGGTCTGTTACGAACAATGTCACCTGCATGCCATTGTAAGGGCCACTATGGTTCCATATATGTATGTGTTCTGTTTGCTATTTGACTGCTGTACATCTGTTGTTTTGTGTTAATGGGGATATCTATGCATGCTGTTTGACATAATCCTGGAATGTGTGGAATATTACTACCCACATATGTTCTATAAATGTGACACAATAGCATGTTTGGGAAACAGTTTCCAGCAGAACCACCTATCCCACCTCATCTGGCCATGGTACCAGGCCACATCACATCTGGGACCCACCCTGAGACCTCCTCATCTACTGGTCCTGCACTACCTTCAGGTGGCGTCATCTCAGGGAATGGTGTTTGCACCCCCTGGGAGCACACATAAACAGGATCCTGTCACCCGAAGTCAGGTCCAGGGTCTGGAACATAGGGAGCTCCACAGAGACTTGGGGGATGTGTTACAGCACCTTAAGTCCCTCAGTACACAATCAAAGGGTCTGCAAGCTCCTCCTGCTCAGCCCCCAGCCACCTTGAGGGCCATGAAGATGATGTTGTGACTGCCCATGGATGGGGAACTTGGTCCCATTGTTTCCATATGGGGGCTCATGGGTTTCCACATCCCAGATAACACTCCCAATCCAAGGTGTTTACCCACCACATGTGTCATATACCACCCCTGTATGCTGTCTTGTCTGTCTTCCAACCAAACCTACCACCCCAAATATACCTACTATCCTTCCCCAAATTACCAATCCCACCTTCACAAACAAGGGCAATATGTTCCCAACTTGCGGTTCACACTTGACATAACTGTTCATTTTGCACCCACTTACTGCTGTATATATATATATATATATATATATATATATATATTTATATATATATATATATATATATATATATATATGTATATGTGTGTGCATAATGATATGTGTTATATTCCCTCACACATACCGTGCAGCACTGTCATTCAGCAGTAGGGGACATGTATTTATATAAATATGTGTGTGAGTGTGTGTGTGTGTGTGTGTGTGTGTGTGTGTGTGTGTGTGTGTGTGTGTGTGTGTGCGTGTGTGTGTGTGTCTGTGTGTGTGTGTGTGTGTCTGTGTGAGTGTGTGTGTGTAGGCATATAGATATATATATATATATATATATATATATATATATATATATATATGTGTGTGTGTGTGTGTGTATAGATATATATATATATATATATATACACACACACACACACACACACACACAAGCAACCCCCCCACACACACACATATATATATATATATATATATATATATATATATATATATATATATATAGGGTGCATTCAAACATCAGGTCCACACTCTCTAACCTCTTCCTGCACAGCTGCACTGTTCTGCCTTGCTACTACACAGACAGGTGTCACATGTGAACACAGCCTAACATTAGGGGGGTATATATAGGGACAGATTGCAGGTAAGCCTATTACACACCTATGGCATTTGTGCATGCTACTTTATACGTTAACATGACTGTCCTGCAAGTGGTGGGCTCTGAAACTCATGTGTCCATCATAACGGCATTACTTTCACCACCAGCTATTGGCCACACTAGTATACATGTCTTGCAATACACAACACACACTATGATGGCTTACATCTTGTCAGTCAGTGCTGATCTGCACAGTTGACAGGTATGGCCCACTGCCCACAGGGACAGACACTATTGTCCATAGCAGTTGTTCAGCTGGACATCATGACAATAACAACATCTGATGGCACATTTAAATCATTCCACATCATCTATCCTATTATTATGGAACAAGTAGTACATTCAATTGCATGCATATATGCTTCACATACCTGTTGTGGGAATGTTGTCTCTTCTGGATACAGTTTGATGTGGCCCCTTGGTCAACCTGGGATGTCTGTAGGTTCAGTTTCTGAACTACTTTATATTTACTGGATGGATGGATGTGTTCTTGTTTGTTTGTTTTTCTTTCTTTCTCTCTCTGTCTTTCTCTCTGTCTCTCTCCACTACATGGATTGAGCTGCTTTGAATAGATTGCAGTATGGATTTTGTAGGTGATGCACATGATCAGGTTATGGCCTCTGCACCAGTCAGTCTCCACCCTTTCTACCTGCATGCAGCCTGCTGTGTAGTACTTCCAATTACCACTGTCATGGCAACCCACTACTATAAGTTCCTAAATCATGTGGGCATGGTTACCTTTCCTCTATGGAGGACATCCTTCCTGTGTGTGGCCAGCAGTGTTACAGACAGCAGGTAGCAATACCTCTTACAAGAGGACTTGCAGACACAGGCCAACTACATATTTGTATAAGGATCCAGACCTACAGACAGTTTGAGTAGTGTTGTTATATGCATTGAATACCACTAGTGTTAGAGGGTTTGTGTGTACATACTAGTTTAGGATTGAATGCAGTCTGTCTGCATAGCTTTTGACTGTGGGCCTATTCACATGATGGCCAGAGGATTGGCTGTTATGTTTTGTCTGTCCACCACACAGGTCTTGTCACAGATATATCACTGGCATTCTCTCTGTTGAGTGCTATCAGTACATGGCTACATCCATTTGTGTTTCTGATTTCATATTCCTGACTAAGGGTATGTTGCAAACAATCCTGTAACACCAGCAACCTTCTCAGTGTATAACAACAATATTGCAAATATGACCCTGTGTTCCAGCCTCTGTCCTTCACCTGTATACCAGGCTTTGTCCATATGTCATGCAGTAAGAGGTTAAGGGGTGGTCTATGATTATGCTGTGC
The DNA here is from genome assembly GCF_019279795.1 of Protopterus annectens. Classification (NCBI taxonomy): domain Eukaryota; kingdom Metazoa; phylum Chordata; order Ceratodontiformes; family Protopteridae; genus Protopterus; species Protopterus annectens. The sequence continues at coordinate 1,029,993,159 of NC_056747.1, read as the reverse complement.
TGCCATTCCTGCCATCATTCCAGTGATGTTGTGGTCCCCACACACATTGTGGGGCAGGGTCCATATACATATATATATATATATATATATATATATATATATATATATATATGTATATATATGCTACAGCTGGCCAAAACATGTGTGCCCCTGTGCAGTCCAGAGGTCAGTGTATGTAACAGTGTTATATGCCCCTGTAAGTCATTCTATGAGGGAGGGGTATGCACCATATATAACTTAGGCTGTTACAACATGTGAGGGATATCAGTAGTAACACCCCCTTAGGTATATCGCTGTACATTTTTCATACATTTCACCTTGGGAACATTGGTGGGCTAGTGCTTACTGTCATACTGACTGTTCTGTTTGTCAGTGTGATAGTGATGTTTTAAGTTAAGCATTGTTATGTAACAGATACATCTTCATTGTGACAACTTAATTCTTTCCCCCCTATGGGTTGAGTAGAGAGTGTAATTGGAGGCTGCTGAATTACATCTGCATTACTTACTGTTGATTGATTGTTATCTTCTGGCCCAGTGATTCTTTACTGTTGTACTACTTGAAGGCCTTGGCCTGGACAGCAACATATGTTATGCTTTCGGATTACTGTATAAAATGATTTGCTTGAGAATTGCATTACTCAATTAGTATGCATTTCAAACACCTAACAGCTATATGCATGGCATATGCAACTGTAACCGTACAAAAATAAAAAAAAATTATGTATGCAAACCTCTATGTGGTATCATATCCTTTGACTTCTCTGGGTATATGTTTCATGCAATAATTGTCTTTTGTATGAGAGAATCATACACTGTCCATTTTAAAAGGTGGCAACTGTAGGAATACTGGCTGTTCAATATGCTGTGCATGCTCTAAATATGGATCTTCCTATACATATCTATACGTAGTAATAAATGTATATGCATGTATGTGTATATACATATATATGTGTATATATATATATATATATATATATATATATATATATATATATATATATATAAATAGATATGTCTGCATAGATGTGTGTGTGTGTATGTGTGTATATCACTGGAATGTTTATTGCTTCCACATTGTACATTCCCTATGGTAGCCAGACTGTACTGCATGATATGTTATTGATACCATCTTGACATTGTGCAGGTGTGATGGATTACTGTTAAATTCTTGTGGCTATGTTGTGTAGGGTCCTGGGTATGGGAATTGCAAGTGTTGGTGTTGTGTTGCAAGGCAGATCTGTTTGGCTGTGGGGGAGGGGATGATATCAATAATTATAAGAAGTACTTAGATTGGGCCCCCTCACCCCCATTAATGGTGCCTTTGGTCATATATGTATTTGTTGTGTTCTCTTTTATATATATATATATATATATATATATATATATATATATATATATATATATAGAGAGAGAGAGAGAGAGAGACATATATATGTACACATCTATAGATGTATACATATATGTATATGTGACACCCGCGCCCTGGCCCAGCAATAAAGGAGCCTCAATCCTCACCACTAACACCAGAGAGGGTGTCTTATATAAGAGGAAAGGATAACAAATAAACACAGTAAAGTACAATTTCCCTTACGTGCACACAGAGATCACAGTCAGTCTCGGGCTAGTTGCTCCCTTGCTCTCCAGGTCCCCAGTAAGACTCCCCACTGGCACAGCTATAGGGTCCATATCTCAGCGTAGCTGGCAAGCTAACCTCCAGTACCCTCTCTGTCCAACCAGTGCTTCGTGTCCCTGCCCATGTAGCTGACACACACACACATTTTGAGGTAAGTATTTATAAAACTTCACAGACACTCCTGGGAAAGACTGACACAGATTCTCCAGCTGTGCCCCTCTACCCAGACTATATGGTAGTAATTACTACCATCACCAGCTAATAATTATCAGCTACCCAAAGACCCTTAAAAGGGTGTCCAATTATTATTGTGAAATATTATTATCCAATAGTAGTGCAACATAAGCAATCTTAAGGCTTTGGGAGGGCTTATTACAGGATCACTTATAAGCATGCAATGTACTCTAGGGCTTGATTATCTCTACATAAACCAGCCACAGTTAAGAGGTTTTAAAATATTTAATAGTAAATACTAAAGACACAAGATAATTCTACTACACTACAGTGCTATTCAAGAGTTCAGAGATCACGCAGAAACTTAAAATAAATCAGTAGTACAGTTCTGACATAACAGAAAAACACTTAGTCTAACCTTTATAGTCCTAGCTATTTCTACAAGAAAACACACTTCTAAGGTAACTGACATAAGACCACAGGCAGTGCTGAGGTTGGCTATCAAGACAAAAATGCTTACAGTCTCTCTCTGAGCAATATTTCTCAAAATCACATAAACATTTTTGCTGGGCCCTCCCAGATTAAATTATTTTGACACTTAGGTTTTCCCAGTATACACATTACATCATTTTGAAACTTAGTCTGGAGTTCCCAGGCCACACAGAAACTGCATTTACATTGTTTTACACTTAGAGCAATAAAGAACATTCCACATGTAAATTCTGGTCATTAACTTTAGCCTTAAAACAATAGGCAGTGTGCTTATTCCAGACTCATCGACTCCAAATTCTAACTTTAAAGGACATACAAAACATAATTTTAATTTCAAAGAACATTTGAAATGCTTGGCTTAATTTTCCTTACAGCAGATGGCAATGTTGCTACAATCTTGAAGTTCACATTTTACAGTGTTTTCTTTCATTTAAGAAACAAGCCTGTATTTTACATTTATATTTACAAATGATAGAATTATCTATAAAATTCTATCTGGCTAGGCTGGCAGCCTTCCCCCTTCTCTACCAGTCTTCACATCTCCACCTCTGGAGAACTCAAGCCAGTTTTTAAAGTGACCTTTTATAAATGCCACTTGATTGGGTTAGGTCTATCTGGGTATACCTACCCCATTCCCTGTCTTAAGAGCCCATCTGCATTGGCATTGCTACTCCCACAGCGGTGCTGCACTGACATATCATATGCTTGCAACCCCAGTCTCTATCTTAGCAACTTGGCATTTAGCTGGCTGGCTCTGTTTAACCATATTAGGGGGTTGTGATCTGTCATTACAGTGAATTTCCTTTCACACAGATAAGGCTGAAGTTTTTGCAGTGCCCACACTATGGCTAGACATTCCTTTTCTACAGCTGCATAGCATTCATCCATGGGTTAGAGTCTGCAACTGAGATAAACCACTGGGTGCTCTTCCCCCTCTGAAGAAATCTGGCTAAGTACAGCCCCCACCCCATGGTCTGAAGCATCCACCTGCACAACAAATTATTTGCTGTAATCTGGAATGACTAACACAAGGGGTCCTCCCAAGGGTACTTTAAGCTTCTGGAATGCCTGCTCACATGCTGGGGTCCATGCTACCTTATCTGTCCTGTTCTTCCTTGTCAGGTCTGTGAGGGGAGCAGCTATGGTACTATATATGGGGATGAACTTTCTGTAGTACCCTGCTGTCCCTAAGAATGCCCTCACCTGCTTTTTAGTAACAGGTGCAGGTGATGCCTGAATGGCTTCCACTTTGCCAGGTTCTGGTCTTATCTTACCACTCCCCATTCTATGTCCTAGGTAGGAGACCTCTGTTATACCCACCTGACATTTGCTTGGCTTAATGGTCAACCCTGCCCTCTGTAGTCTGCCCAGCACCTCCCTGACATGTTGAAGGTCCTCTGGCCAGGAATGGCTGTAGATGGCAATATCATCTAGGTAAGCAAGAGCAAACCCTCCTGCTCCTGCTAGGATATTATCCACCAGCCTCTGGAAAGTCACTGGGGCATTCTTCATCCCAAAGGGCATCTTTGTCAACTCATACAAGCCAAAAGGAGTCACAAAGGCTGATTTCTCTCTCTAGCACTGGGCCTCAAGGGCACCTGCCAGTAATACTTGGTAAGATCAATGGTTGTAAGATATTTAGCCCCACCCAGCTGCTCTAGGGCATCATCTGTCCTAGGCATGGGGTACGTATCTGACTCCTGTAGTCCACACAAAACCTGGTGCTGCCATCCTTCTTTTGCACAAGCACCACTGGGGATGCCATGGGACTGTTGGACTCTTGAATCACCCCTAGTTCCAACATCTCCTGTACCTCCTCCTTCAGAGTCTATTTGACTCTCTCAGGCACCCTATAAGGGTCCTGGCTAATAGGCCTTTGGGGTCCTGTATCCGCCTGGTGCTGCACCAGGTGGGTGCACCCTGGTTTCCCAGTGAACATGTCCCCAAATTCCTACAACACTGCTTGGATTTCTCGAACCTGGGTAGGAGATAGCTGATGGAATATTACTACCCCTTCCACCGAGGTGTCAGCCCGAGCCTCACTGAGGAGATCAGTCACCAGACCTCCCTCAGACTCCTCCTGCAATAAACTGCAAATGCTCAGCACAAGGACCTCCCTATCATGGTAAGGTTTCATCATGTTAACACAGTACAATTTGTGCTCCTACCATCTGCCTAACAGATCCACCATGTAGTTAACATCACTTACCTTTCTTACCACCTTGTAGGATTCCTCCCAAGCTGCTTGCAGTTTGTTGTGTCTGACAGGAATGAGGACCATTACCTGCTGCCCCACAGCATACTCTCTATCTTGAGCATTCCTGTCATACCACACCTTTTTCTGTTGTTGGGCTTCTGCCAGGTTCTCCTGGGCCAAGCCCATTAGTACCCTGAGCCCTGTCCTGAGGTTTATGATGTATGCCACAACAGACTTCTTGTGATTCTTGCACTCACCTTCCCACTCATCTCAAATTAAATCTAGAGGTCCCCTCACCCTATGCCCATACAGCAAATCAAAGGGTGAAAATCCTGTGGATTCCTGAGGAATCTCTCTGTAAGCAAATAACAGATAGGGCAAATATTTGTTCCACTCCCTCTTAAACTGATCTGCAAATGCCTGTAGCATGGACTTGATTGTAGAGTTTAACCTCTCAACAAGACCATTAGTCTGGGGATGGTAGGGGGTCGTCTTCATGTGCTTCCCCCACAGGACTTCCACAGACAAACCAGCAGGTCTGACATGAAATCAGCACCTCTGTCAGACAGTATTTCTGTTGGGAAGCGCACTCTGCTGAAAATCTCTAACAAAGTATTTGCCACCTTCTCTGCCTCAATGGAGGACACAGCCACTGCCTCAGGGTATTGTGTAGTATAGTCCACTACCACTAGGATATATGTTTTCCCTGTGGAACTTGGGGTAATCAGAGGACCCACAATATACATAACTACCCTCTGAAATGGCTCCTCAATCACAGGCCAAGGCATCAAAGGAGCTCTCACCTTGTTTCCTGCCTTGCCTACCTTTTGGCACTACTCACAGGTCCTGCAGTACCCTGTTACATCTCTGGAAATTCCAGGCCAATAGAAGTTCTGCATAATACGCCTCTTTGTACATTTTATGCCCATATGACCTGTAAAGGGAATATCATGGGCTATGACTAGAAGCACTAGATGGTAGGCTCTAGGCACTAGCAACTGCTGTACTCTCTCACCTTCTAGCCCTCCCTCAGGGGTACAAATTCCCCCTTTCCTTGAGAATCAGGTGCCTCCCTAGCTACCTGCCTCAGGCTTTGCAATGTAGGGTCTGAGAGCTGAGCCTATCTCAACTATCTCCTTGTAACCCTTCCCAGCTCCCCTTCCACAGGAAGTCTGATATCCTCTGACAGTGGTGCCTCACTGTCAGCCTGGGTTCTACTACTCACCTCTACCTTTGCAATTACCCTGTCCAAGGGAACACCAGTACCCACAAGAAGCTGTGGTTCACCTTCAGTCTCACTGCTACAGTGTAGCTCCCTTCCTGAAGTAACCACCTCACCCGTCCTGGCTGCAAGTATGCAGTCTGTCTGGGTCTCCCCCAGGCTTCCAGACCCACATGCTTGTCTCTTAGCCTCACTACATGTAACTGCATAAGTACATGGTACTGCCTCATTCAAATCCTTCCCTCTCAGGACATCTGCAGGATGGTTGTTTAGTACACCTGTTGTCTCAAGAAAACCTATGATTGGCATTTTGTCTTTCCCACTTACTGGCTCCCACACCTTTGGTTCCCCATCTTGCCTCCATGGACATCTGTATGCCACATGGCCCCACTGGCTGCATTAAAAACATTTAACCCTAGATCTTGGACGTGTACCTGGACTAGTGGCTTCCCCTGTTACTGGAAGATTCTGTTGTGGCAGTCTGTGCTGCCCACCATGGGTTCCTTTAGACCCATGAGCAGTACTGGGGGTCCCCTTCCTGTGCAGGGCTGCCCTGCTGGCCAGGTAGAGGTCTCTCTTCTTACCCAACTCATCTGAAGTAGCACATTGTCTATCAGCTAACCAGATCCTTATGCCCTCAGGCAAAGTGCTAAGGGCTTGTTCACTCACCAAAAGGTCTGCCAGCCCTTCAAAAGTGGTGACCTGACATCCACTCACCCAGCTATGAAAATAAGTGCTCAGTTCAGCAACATATTCACATACATTTTCATCTGCCTTGAGTCTATGGTCATGAAACTTTTTCATATGCATTTCAGGTGTTAGCTTAAAACATTCAGGATGCTACCTGTTGGGTATGGGATCCATTCCATCACTTGTAAGATGTGTGCAAGCCACGGCTGCCTCTGTTGCAGGTAAGTGGGCACATATGAAGGCCAAACATCTTGGACAGCAGACCATTTATTGGCGTGACATTGAGGACCTGTACTTGCTGGAAGGCCCATATTCACGAAGAATGCATGTTGTCAGTATCTCAAAAGCTGCTTCCACAATACGTTATCTGGAGTGTATGCACACATATGCTTCCAGTGTGTGTGAAGGTATGTATTCCCCATATTTGCTGTCCTAACATAGGATTCCATATTACACATTCACTGCTCATGTTAGGACCACATTGCAGGTTGTAAGGGTTGTGGTATGCAGTATTGTGATATGCCGTAGTGTAGATCTGTAACAGTTGCCATTGTAATAGTGGTATATACACTGTTGTAGCAGTGTATAAGGGTGATGTTTCAGACATGTCCCTACTGTAGGCCATTTGTCCCACCATTATGTTCATCTCTGTGCACACATCTTGCAATGACAGGTTGTTAGTTATATTGCAGGAGTCTTACATACCCTTCAGATATACCACCATGGTGACCACTGTGATGCAGTGCAGTTAACAGCAACAATTCTTGAACATGTACAGCATGCATTATGGGTAGGTGTGTTAAATGTGTGTGTGGAATATACCATGGCAATAACATGACCGGTGTATTGGCAAACCTGAGCAAACACCATACTCACCAGCTACAGGCTGCTGCCCCAGTGGTATACCAGAGGGACCTACATAATTGTGTGAGAGATGTGATGTCAATAGCCACACCTGTGGCATTGGTACGGAGTGGGTGCAGCATTTCAGTACATCAACAGTACAAACCCACAATACTCCAGATTATGCACATCTGTTTATTACTACAACGCAGCAACAGACTATATATATTTCTTCTCACATATGTATGATCTAACTCTACAGATTGTGGATTGATACACAACAGTGGTCTACTGATGTGCCTGTGACCTTAACTGCATGCTCCTCTGCCATTGTATGGGTAGCACCCACCTCCACTATGCTGTCCATCAGGTGTTGTGTTTGCAGGCAGGAGGTGTGTGGAGGCTGGAGAGGAGCTCCTCAACATGTGTCGGGGGGCTGGATGGCATGACCGCCCACCTGTTGCAAGCTGGTCCCCACTAACTGCAGTAGCACTCCGACGGGCATGGTGCAGCAGATCAGTGCATCGATGTCGGACCTACTCATAACTGCAGTTATGCAGGCCATCGTTTACCCTGTGGACAAGATCATTCCACAGGGCGGTCCTCTCCTGCAGATCATGGGCTGTATGCCCAAACAGGGTGTTTTAGTGCTGCACCAGGTATGTGATGACATCATTCTCCTCCGCTGTGTACATAGGCAGTCTCTCTCCGGACATATTGCCTGAAAGAGATAAAGAGGGAAACAGGTCTGAGGACCTCATACTGCAAGGATGTCATACTTGTTAATACACATC
>NC_056747.1:1029947612-1029982612 GCF_019279795.1 Protopterus annectens | reverse complement strand
TACCTCTTACAAGAGGACTTGCAGACACAGGCCAACTACATATTTGTATAAGGATCCAGACCTACAGACAGTTTGAGTAGTGTTGTTATATGCATTGAATGCCACCAGTGTTAGAGAGTTTGTGTGTACATACTAGTTTAGGATGGAATACAGTCTGTCTGCATAGCTTTCAACTGTGGGCCTATTCACATGATGGCCAGGAGAATGGCTGTTATGTTTTGCCTGTCCACCACACAGGTCTTGTCTCAGATATATCACTGGCATTCTGTCTGTTGAGTGCTATCAGTACATGGCTACATCCATTTGTGTTTCTGATGTCATATTCCTGACTAAGGGTATGTTGCAAACAATCCTTTAACACCAGCAACCATCTCAGTGTATAACAACAATATTCCAAATATGACCCTGTGTTCCAGCCTCTGTCCTCCACCTATATACCAGGCTTTGTCCATATGTCATGAAGTAAGAGGTTCAGAAGGGTTCAGAAGGGTCTCACAGAAACGGATAACTGGTGCCAGAGCCACGGCCTAAAGTTAAATGCCAAAAAATGCATAGTCATACCCTTCGGGAAAAACAAGGTTACCCCTAGCTACCAAATAGGTGGCAATCCACTGAGCACAGAAGAAGTTATCAGGGACCTGGGGACCCAGGTTGATAGTAGTCTGTCATTCGACACCCATGTAGCTAAAGTAGTTAGGAAGACCTTCTACATTGCCCACCTTATCATGAAGGGATTCTCATCTAGATCAAGGGAGGTCATAGTCTCCCTTTACTCATCACTCATCAGACCAATGATTGAGTACAATGCCCCATTCGGAATGTATCTGACCCGACACTTGCAGCAGCTGGAGAGGCCACAAAGTTCCTCACCAAAAGGATAAAGGGTCTCAAAAATCTGTCCTATGCTGCCCGACTGAAAGAACTCCAGCTCTATTCAGTCGCCATCTTGCTCAGAGGTGACCTTTGCCTAACATACAAGGCCATGTCAAACCCAGATTTGATGAATATGCTTCACCTCAAAAATCTAGATCCATCAGAGCCACAAGGCGGAGACTTAAACCTTGACACGGCTATTAATAGGTGCTGGAGGGATAGATTCATCACCCAAAGACTCCCTATGCTGTGGAACAAAATCCCGGTACATGTGAGGCAGAGCACCTCACTGGCCTTGTTCAAGAGAAATCTTGACCAATGGATGGGAGATCGCAGATATACCCCAGGGATTACCTCAGTGTCACTGCTCGACAGAGGCACAGCAAAATAATGGGTATAGTTCCCCATACTAAAGGGGTGGCGTAAGCCACAAAACGATGGGCTAGGCTTGTAAATGCCCTCGGGCAGATAGCCTAGTATGAACCTATGAACCTATGAACCTAAGTAGTGGCCTATGATTATGTTGTGCTGCCATTCCTGCAATCATAATCATTCCAGTGAAGTAGGGTATATATATATATATATATATATATATATATATATATATATATATATATATATATATATATATATATCTATAGTTTACTATCAAAATGCCGCTGTGCAATTGCACGGCTATGAAGTATTAGAACAACATATGTTCGAATACTTCATAGTTCAGGTTATGAGCGAACGTTATCATTGCGAATGGACTGTGCATTCGCAATTATAACGTTCGCTCATGTAAGGGGATCACGGTACAGTGCGGTTAGGGAAATACACCCCTTTCCTCACTGTAGTGCGATCTCAGATTTGGAATATTAAGTTAGGGGTGTGGGGGTGCAGGGCTTGCCCTGCATAACTGTGAGTTTAGGCTAGTTAGGTAGGGAGTTACAGGACGGGTGGGAGTGCTGTTGATTGTCGGAAATGTCGTGAGCGACATTTTTGACAATTAACACTTGTTTTCGACATTAGGACCATACAAAAATGTGTACGTTCGGCAAAATAATTTGCAAATACGTACACATTTTATTTTAAATTTTGACATTATGATAGTAAACTATATATATATATATATATATATATATATATATATATATATATATGTATATAGGGGGTACAGCTGGACAAAACATGTATGCCCTTGTGCAGTCCAGAGGTCAGTGTATGTAACAGTGTTATATGCCCCTGTAAGTCATTCTATGAGGGAGGGGTATGCACCATATATAACTTAGGCTGTTACAACATGTGAGGGATATCAGTAGTAACACCCCCTTAGGTATATGGCTGTACATTTTTCATACATTTCACCTTGGGAACATTGGTGGGCTAGTGCTTACTGTCATACTGACTGTTCTGTTTGTCAGTGTGATAGTGATGTTTTAAGTTAAGCGTTGTTATGTAACAGATACATCTTCATTGTGACAACTTTATTCTTTTCCCCCTATGGGTTGAGTAGAGAGTGTAATTGGAGGCTGCTGAATTACATCTGCATTACTTATTGTTGATTGATTGTTATCTTCTGGCCCAGTGATTCTTTACTGTTGTACTACTTGAAGGCCTTGGCCTCGACAGCAACATATGTTATGCTTTCGGATTACTGTATAAAATGATTTGCTTGAGAATTGCATTACTCAATTAGTATGTATTTCAAACACCTAACAACTATATGACAAGGCACATACAACTGTAATAGTATAAAAATAAACATTTTTTATGTATGCAAACCTGTGTGTGGTATTATATCCTTTGACGTCTCTGTGGGTATATGTTTCATGCAATAATTGTCTTTTGTATTACAGAATCATACATTGTCCATTTTTAAAGGTGACAACTGTAGGAATACTGGCGGTTCAATATGCTGTGCATGCTCTAAATATGTATATTCCTATACATATCTATACGTAGTAATATATGTATATGTGTGTATGTGAATATATATATATATATATGGGTCTATCTTAGTACATCGACATTTCACAATATAAGTCTGCGGTAGTGACGGGACGAGGGTGGTCAGAGTAAGGGTAAGTCGGCGATGCTGGTGTTTAGTAGTAGGGTGGGATAAGTGAGTTTAGGGTTAGAGAGTAGTTAGGTGAGTGTCTTGAGTAAAAGCATGTTGATGTTTTGTAGGTGTAGGGGGGAGGGTGGGTAGGATTTAGGCTTAGGGTAGAAGTGGCGGGTTAGGTGCCATGTTGGTGTAAGGTAGGTAGTAAGGGGTGGTGTTTTAGGTTAGGGGGTGGTTGGGTTAGTGTTTGTTTGTAAGGCTTTTTAGTGTTGTGTTGTTGTGTGTGTGAGTGTTGGATAGGGGATGTTTTTTGTTTGTTGGTATGTTATTGGTGTGTGTCGTGTTGTGTGTGTGTTGTGTACTAATCTTCTTCACTGGCGTGGTTAAATGACTGGTTTGTGATTTTGGTAGTGTTTAGTTAATTTTAATTTAAATGCTAAGATAGATCCATATAGATATATATATATATATATATATATATATATATATATATATATATATATATATATATATATATATATATATATATATATATATATATATATGCATATATGTGTGTGTGTATGTGTGTGTGTGTGTGTGTGTGTGTGTGTGTGTGTGTGTGTGTGTGTGTGTGCATATATCATTGGAATGTTTATTGATTCCACATTGTACATTCTGTATGGTAGCCAGACTGTACTGCATGATATGTTATTGATACCATCCTGACATTGTACAGGTGTGATGGATTACTGTTAACTTCTTGTGGCTATGTTGTGTAGGGTCCTGGGTATGGGAATTGCAAGTGTTGGTATTGTGTTGCAAGGCAGATCTGTTTGGCTATGGGGGAGGGGATGACATCAATAATTATAAGAGGTACTAAGATTGGGCCCCCTCACCCCCATTAATGGTGCCTTTGGTTATATATGTATTTGTTGTGTTTTCTTATATATGTATATGTATATATATATATATATATATATATATATATATATATATATATATATATATATATATATATATATATATATATAAATATATATATATATATATATATATATATGTATATATACATATGTATATACATATATATCTGTTTACATAATATATTGCTCTCTCTCTCTCTCTCTCTCTCTCTCTATATATATATATATATATATATATATATATATATATATAGAGAGAGAGAGAGAAAGACATATATATGTACACATCTATAGATGTATACATATATGTATATGTGATGCCTGTGCCCTGGCCCAGCAATCAAGGAGCCTCAATCCTCACCACTAACACCAGAGAGGGTGTCTCATATAAGAGGAAAGGATAACAAATACACACAGTAAAGTACAATTTCCCTAAGTGCACACAGAGATCACAGTCAGTCTGGGGCTGGTTGCTCTCTTGCTCTCCAGGTCCCCAATAAGACTCCCCATTGGCACCGCTATAGGGTCCATATCTCAGTCTAGCTGGCAGGCTAACCTCCAGTACCCTCTCTTCCAACCAGTGCTTCGTGCCCCTGCCCAAGTAGTTGACACACACCCACACTTTGAGGTAACTATTTATACAACTTCACAGACACTCCTGAGAAAGGCTGACAGATTCTCCAGCTGTGCCCCTCTACCCAGACTATATGGTAGTAATTACTGCCACCACCAGCTAATAATTATCAGCTACCCAAGGCCCTTAAAAGGGTGTCCAATTATTACTGTGAAATATTATTATCCAATAGCAGTGCAACATAAGCAATCTTAAGGCTTTGGAAGGGCTTATTACAGGATCACTTAAAAGCATGCAGTGTACTCTGGAGCTTAATTATCTCTTACATAAACCAGCCACAGTTAAGAGGTTTTAAAAATATTTAATAGGAAATACTAAAGACACAAGACAATTCTACTACACTACAGTGCTATTCAAAAGTTCAGAGATCACGCAGAAATGTAAAATAAATCAGTAGTACAGTTCTGACATAACAGAAAAACACTTAGTCTAACCTTTATAGTCCTAGCTATTTCTACATGAAAACACACTTCTAAGATAACTGACTTAAGACCACAGGCAGTGCTGAGGTTGGCTATCAAGACAAAAATGCTTACAGTCTTTCTCTGAGCAATAGTTTTCAAAATCACACAAACATTTCTGCTGGGCCCTCCCAGATTACATCATTTTGACACAGGTTTTCCCAGTATACACATTACATCATTTTGACCCTTAGTCTGGAGTTCCCAGGCCACACAGAAACTGCATTTACATTTTTTTACACTTAGAGCAATAAAGGACATTCCACATGTAAATTCTGGTCATTAACCTTAGCCTTAAAACAATCGGCAGGGTGCTTATTCCAGACTCATCGACTCCAAATTCTAACTTCAAAGGACATACAAAACATAATTTTAATTTCAAAGAACATTTGAAATTCTTGGCTTAATTTTCCTTACAGCAGATGGCAATGTTGCTACAATCGTGAAGTTCACATTTTACAGTGTTTTCTTTCATTTAAGAAACAAGCCTGTATTTTACATTTATATTTATAAATGATAGAATTATCTATAAAATTCTATCTCGCTAGGCTGGCAGCCTTCCCCCTTCTCTACCAGTCTTCACCCCCCCCCCGGAGAACTCAAGCCAGTTTTTCAAGTGACCCTTGATAAATGCCACTTGAGAGGGTTAGTTCTTTCTGGGTATACCTACCCCATTCCCAGTCTTGAGAGCCCATCTGCATTGGCATTGCTACTCCCACTGCAGTGCTGCACTGACATATCATATGCTTGCAACCCCAGCTTCTATCTTAGCAACTTGGCATTTTGCTGGCTGGCTCTGTTTAACCATATTAGGGGGTTGTGATCTGTCATTACAATGAATTTCCTTCCCTACAGATAAGGCTGAAGTTTTTGCAGTGCCCACACTATGGCTAGACATTCCTTTTCTACAGCTGCATAGCATTCCTCCCTGGGTTAGAGTCTACTACTGAGATAAACCACTGGGTGCTCTCCCCCCTCTGAAGAAATCTGGCTAAGTACAGCCCCCACCCCATGGTTTGAAGCATCCACCTGCACAACAAATTATTTACTGTAATCTGCAATGGCTAACACAAGGTGTCCTTCCAAGGGTACTTTAAGCTTCTGGAATGCCTGCTCACATGCTAGGGTCCACACTACCTTATCTGTCTTGTTCTTCCTTGTCAGGTCTGTGAAGGGAGTAGCTATGGTACTATAATTGGGGATGAACTTTCTGTAGTACTCTGCTGTCCCTAAGAATGCCCTTACCTGCTTTTTAGTAACAGGTGCAGGCAATGCCTGAATGGCTTCCACTCTGGCAGGTTCTGGTCTTATCTTACCACCCCCCACTCTATGTCCTAGGTAGGAGACCTCTGCCATACCCACCTGACATTTGCTTGGCTTAATGGTCAACCCTGCCCTCTGTAGTCTGCCCAGCACCTCCCTGACATGCTGAAGGTGCTCTGGCCAGGAATGGCTGTAGATGGCAATGTCATCTAGGTAAGCAAGGGGAAACCCTCCTGCTCCTGCTAAGATATTATCCACCAGCCCCTGAAAAGTCACTGGGGCATTCTTCATCCCAAAGGGCATTTTTGTGAACTCATACAAGCCAAAAGGAGTCACAAAGTCTGACTTCTGTCTCTAGCACTAGGACTCAAGGGCACCTGCCAGTAACCCTTGGTAAGATCAATGGTTGTAAGATACTTAGCCCCACCCAGCTGCTCTAGGGCATCATCTGTCCTAGGCATGGGGTAAGCATCTGACTCTGTGTGACTATTTAATTTCCTGTAGTCCACACAGAACCTGGAGCTGCCATCCATCTTTGGCACCAGCACCACTGGGGAGGCCCAGGGACTTTTGGACTCTTGAAGCACCCCTAGTTCCAACATCTCCTGTACCTCCTTCCTCAGAGTCTGTTTGACTCTCTCAGGCACCCTATAAGAGGCTTGCCTAATAGGCCTTTGAGGTCCTGTATCCACCTGTTGCTGCACCAGGTGGGTGCACCCTGGTTTCCCGGTGAACATGTTCCCAAATTCCTGCAACACTGCTTGGATTTCTTGAACCTCGGTAGGAGATAGCTGATGGAATATTACTACCCCTTCCACCGAGGTGTCAGTCCGAGCCTTACTGAGGAGATCAGTCACCAGACCTCCCTCAGACTCCTCTTACAATCCATTGCAAATGCTCAGCACAAGGGCCTCCCTATCATGGTAAGGTTTCATCATGTTAACATGGTACAATTTGTGCCCCTACCATCTACCTAGCAGTTTCACCATGTAGTTAACATCACTTACCTTTCTTACCACCTTGTAGGGTCCCTCCCAAGCTGCTTGCAGGTTGTTTTGTCTGACAGGAATGAGGATCATTACCTGCTGCCCCACAGCATACTCTTTATCCCGAGCATTCCTGTCATACCACACCGCTTTCTGTTGTTGGGCTTCTGCCATGTTCACCTGGGCGAAGCCCATTAGTACCCTGAGCCTTGACCTATGGTTTAGGACGTATGCCAAAACAGACTCCTTGTGAGTCTTGCACTCACCTTCCCACTCATCTCAAATTAAATCTAGAGGTCCCCTCACCCTATGTCCATACAGCAAATCAAAGAGTGAAAATCCTGTGGATTCCTGAGGATCCTCTCTGTAAGCAAACAACAGATGGGGCAAATATGTGTCCCACTCCCTCTTAAACTGATCTGCAAATGCCCATAGCATGGACTTGATTGTAGAGTTTAACCTCTCAACAAGACATTTAGTCTGGGGATGTTAGGGGGGTGGTCTTCATGTGCTTCACCCCACAGGACTTCCACAGACAAACCAGCAGGTCTGACATGAAATCAGCACCTCTTTCAGACAGTATTTCTTTTGGGAAACCCGTCCTGCTGTAAATCTCTAACAATGCATTTGCCACCTTCTCTTCCTTGATGTTGGACACAGCCACTGCCTCAGGGTATCGTGTAGCATAATCCACTACCACTAGGATATACGTTTTCCCTGTGGAACTTGGGGTAATCAGAGGACCCACAGTATCCATAGCTACCCTCTGAAATGGCTCCTCAATCACAGGCCAAGGCATCAAAGGAGCTCTCACCTTGTCTCCTGCCTTGCCTACCTTTTGGCACTGCTCACAGGTCCTGCAGTACCCTGTTACATCTCTGGAAATTCCAGACCAATAGAAGTTCTGCATAATATGCCTCTTTGTACATTTTATGCCCATATGTCCTGCAAAGGGAATCATGGGCTATGGCTAGAAACGCTAGATGGTAGGCTCTAGGCACTACCAATTGCTGTACTCTCTCACCTTCTAGCCCTCCCTCAGGGGTTCACTTTCTGTATAGTAACCCTTTGACCCAGTATACAAATTCCCCCCTTTCCTTGAAAATCAGGTGCCTCCCTAGCTACCTGCCTCAGGCTTTGCAATGTAGGGTCTGAGAGCTGAGCCTGTCTCAACTCTCTCCTTGTAACTCTTCCCAGCTCCCCTCCCACAGGAAGTGTGGTATCCTCTGACAGTGGTGCCTCACTGTCAGCCTGGGTACTACTACTCACCCCTACGTTTGCAATTACCCTGTCCAAGGGAACATCAGTACCCACTAGCAGCTGTGGCTCACCTTCACTCTCACCGCTACAGTGTAGCTCTCTTCCTGAAGTAACCACCTCACCAGTCCTGGCTGCAAGTATGCAGTCTGTCTGGGTCTCCCCCAAGCTACCAGACCCACATGCTGTCTCCTAGCCTCACTACATGTAACTGCATAAGTACATGGTACTGCCTCATTCAAATCCCTCCCTCTCAAGACATCTACAGGATGGTTGTTTAGTACCTCTGTTGTCTCAAGAAAACCTATGATTGGCATTTTGTCTTTCCCACTTACTGGCTCCCTCACCTTTGGTTCCCCACCTTGCCTCCATGGACATCTGTATGCCACATGGCCCCAATGGTTGCAATAAAAACATTTAACCCTAGATCCTGGACGTGTACCTGGACTAGTGGCTTCCCCTGTTACTGGAAGATTCTGTTGTGGTAGTCTGTGCTGCCCACCATTTGTTCCTTTAGACCCATGAGCAGTACTGGGGGTCCTCTTCCTGTGCAGGGCTGCCCTGCTGGCCAGGTACAGGTCTCCCTTCATACCCAACTCATCTGAAGTAGCACATTGTCTATCAGCTAACCAGATCCTTATGTCATCAGGCAAAGTGCTAAGGGCTTGTTCCCTCACCAAAAGGTCTACCAGCCCTTCAAAAGTGGTGACCTGACATCCACTCACCCAGCTATGAAAATATGTGTTCAGTTCAGCAATGTATTCACATACATTTTCATCTGCCTTGCATCTATGCTCATGAAACATTTTCCTATACATTTCAGGTGTTAGCTTAAAACATTCTAAAATACATTTTTTACAGCAGTATTATCAAAACAGACAGAGTTAGGCATTTTTGATAAGAAAGTTACAGCTTTCCCATGGAGTAAGGGGGTCAGGAACCGTACCCAGAGCCTTTGGTCGACACTATACTGTTTGCATACCCTCTCAAACATATGAATGAAACTATCAAAATTATCCCCCTCTTGAAATTGTGGAAAAAATGTACTGATCTGTTGTGCTTCTGGGGTCCAGTTACTCCTTTCCCCATTACCTCCATGACTCTGGCGAAGAGTCAGCATTTCCCTCTCATGCCTCCTCTGATGCTCCTTTTCTTTGGCTTCTATCTCCAAATGCCTGGCCTCCAACTCAAGTCTCTTTAGCTCCAGCTGGATTTTTAAGTCCACTGCAGAAAGGTTGAGCTGTCCATTCTCCAAGGATATTGTATCTCCACTGCCAGTCTGATTGTCCTTTGCAAAAAGGTTGAGCTGTCCATTCCCCAAGGATATTGTATCTCCACTGCCAGTCTGATTGTCCTCCTGGATGCTGTTTTCCGATGCAGCTGTAACCAAGGCTGCAATCAGGTCTGCCTTAGTCAAGTTTCCATGCACCAGTCCCCTAGCCTGGCACATCTCCACCAGCTGGCTCCTTGTCATTTTCTATACTCCTCTGTTGACATGCTTCCTGCTCACCCTGACTAACTAAGCTAACAAAAGAAATAAAACAATTGTGATTTGAACTCTGAGCATTCACTGCATGGCTGATTTAGAGTACAAAACACCTTCAGAGATCGCTGCACATAAGCTACAGGATTCACTCTACCCACACCACTACAAGCCAATTAGTATTTGCCAACTAATTAATATGTGATGTGGATATCCTCCACCACTACAAATGTGAAGTGGATCCCACCACTGCAAACTACATGTGATGCCCGTGCCCTGGCCCAGCAATCAAGGAGCCTCAAACCTCACCACAAACACCAGAGGGAGCATCTCATATAAAAGGAAATGATAACAAATACACACAGTAAAGTACAATTTCCCTTAAGTGCACACAGATATCACAGTCAGTCTGGGGCTGGTTGCTCCCTTGCTCTCTAGGTCCCCAATAAAACTCCCCACTGGCACAGCTATAAGGTCCATATCTCAGCCTAGCCTGCAAGCTAACCTCCAGTACCCTCTCTTCCCAACCAGTGCTTCGTGCCCCTGCCCAAGTAGCTTTCACACACCCACACTTTGAGATAAGTATTTATACAACTTCACAGACACTCCTGGGAAAGGCTGAGACAGATTCTCCAGCTGTGCAACTCTACCCAGACTATATGGTAGTAATTACTGCCACCACCAGCTAATAATTATCAGCTACCCAAAGGCCCTTATAAGGGTGTCCAATTATTACTGTGCAATATTATTATCCAAAAGTAGTGCAACATAAGCAATCTTAAGGCTTTGGAAGGGCTTATTACAGGATCACTTATAAGCATGCAATGTACTCTAGAACTTAATTATCCCTACATAAACCAGCCACAGTTAAGAGGTTTTAAAAATATTTAATAATAAATACTAAAAGCACAAGACAATACTACTACACCACAGTGCTTTTCAAGAGTTCAAAGATCACAAAGAAACTTAAAATAAATCAGTAGTACAGTTCTGACATAACAGAAAAACACTTAGTCTAACCTTTATAGTCCTAGCTATTTCTACAAGAAAACACACTTCTAAGATAACTTACGTAAGACAACAGGCAGTGCTGAGGTTGGATATCAAGACAAAAATGTTTACCATCTCTCTCTGAGCAATAGTTTTTAAAATCACACAAACATTTCTGCTGGGCCCACCCAGATTACATCATTTTGACACTTAGATTTTCCCAGTATACACATTACATAATTTTGACACTTAGTCTGGAGTTTCCAGGCCACACAGAAACTGCATTTACATTCTTTTACACTTAGTGCAATGAAGGACATTCCACATGTAAATTCTGGTCATTAACTTTAGCCTGAAAACAATAGGCAGGATGCTTACTCCAGGCTCATCGACTCCAAAGTCTAACTTCAAAGGACATACAAAACATAATTTTAATTTCAAAAAACATTTGAAATGCTTGGCTTAGTTTTCCTTACAGCAGATGGCAATGTTGTTACAATCTTGAAGTTCACATTTTACAGTGTTTTCTTTCATTTAAGAAACAAGTCTGTATTCTACATTTATATTTACAAATGATAGAATTATCTATAAAATTCTATCTGGCTAGGCTGGCAGCCTTCACCCTTCTCTACCAGTCTTCACAGTATATATATATATATATATATATATATATATATATATATATATATATATATATAGGCCCTCTTCAGTCGATCGAACGTCTACAAGTTCGAACCACATATGGCCGAGACTGTATGTTAGAACTTGTAAGTGTTCGATCGGACTGAATGGAGATCTCCGTATAGAGCAGAAAGGGAAGATTTCCCATTTCCACAATGTAGTGCAATATCAGAGTTGGTATATTTAAGTAAGGGGGGTGTGGGGGACAAAGCCCCCCACGTGGGTGGTGCAGGGGGCATAGCCCCCCTACTAGAGACGTTTAGGTTTGTGTTTTTTTTGTTTTATGTGTTTTTATTTCAGTGTTCGAACTTTTATGAGTTCGAACATATGGTCTCAGCCATATGTGGTTGGAACTTTTAAAAGTTCGATCTACTGAAGTAGATCCATATATATATATATATATATATATATATATATATATATATATATATATATATATATATATATACATACATACATCTACATATATAAATACATTTCCTGTGCTGTTGAATGACTATGCTGGATGATATGTTTGTGAAAACATCAGAGTTATGTATATCTGAGATGGCTTAGTGGCGAATTACTTTGGCTCTGGTGTGCAGGGTCCTGGGTTTGAGAATCACTTTGGCTATGGTGTGCAGAGTCTAGGGTTTGAGACTTGCAAATGTTGTTTATTTTGTTGCTGGGCAGAACAAGGGCTGTTGGATACAGACTGACTAAGGCACTTCTAAGCAGTTGTAAATGGGTTTGTATGATGGTAAGCAATGCTAACTTCCGGTTAAATATTTTTACACTCAGCCTCTAAATTGCTTATCCTATGTAGGCATTGCTTACCCCCATGCAAACAGGATTAAACCCGCTTACTCCTGCTTAAAAGTGCTTACTCCCACTTACCCCTGCTCTAATTTCTTTAAAAGACAAGAAAAAGGGGTGATAGGAAAGTGGTGAAAAAGGAGTGCAAAGAGGGAAAGACAGTAGGGAAAATAGCTTGGGATGTGCAGGACAGATGTAGGGAATGTCCATAGCTGCCCATTTCTTCTACAGCAACAACTATGCATATACATTGATTTGGAGGTAGATTTGGACACTCATACCCCTGAGAGAGGGGTGAGGACAACAATAATATGTTTTGAAGCCAATTAGACCAGGTTACGTGTCCAGTAAACACATGTGCGAACTGGACAGCTATGTATGGGGCGAGATTTTTTTTTTTTGGGAACAGATTGCCCTTTTTTTTTAAGGTGAGAGCGGGATGTTGGGGAGGGATAGTAGGTATATTTGGGGAGGTAGGTTGGGTAGGATGACAGACAAGACAGCATACAGGGTTGGTATATGACACATTTGGGGGGTAAACACCTTGGATGGGGATGGGTGTTTGGAAGTTGGAAGCCCATGAGCCCCCAAATGGAAACAGTGGGACTGAGGTCCCCACCCATGGGCAGTCACCACTGCACCTTCATAGCCCCGAAGGTGACTGTGCTAGGGGCTGGGTAGGATGGACAGGCTGACCCTCTAGATGGGCCATGTGGCCCTCAAGATGGCGTAGCTGATCTCTGAATTCCCTGTGGAGCTTGCTACACACCGGACCCTGGACCTGATGATGGGTGACAGTTTCCTGTCTGTGCCTGCCCCCAGAGGGTTGAATCCCATCCCCTGAGGTGGTTCCACCCAAAGGTGGTGCAGGACCAGCGGACAAGGAGGTCCTGGGGTGGGCCCCAGATGTGCTGGTGCCTGGTGCCATGGCCAAATGAGATGGGAGAGGTGGGGTCCACTGAGACTAGCCTTCCCAAACATGCTATGGGTTTTTCAGTTTTAAAACATATGTGGATTAGTAATAGTCAACACATTCCAGGATTAGGTATAACAGCATGCATAGATATTGCCATTAACCCAAAACACCAGATATGGAACAGTTGCATAGCAGACAGAACACATGCATATATGAAGCCACAGTGGCCATTACAACAGCATGCAGGTACATTTATGGTAGCATGCCACCGATGGTGGAGTATTTCAACATGGCACATCCATAGAAACAAATTTCAATATTTATCAAACAATAGGACATATGTCCCAACAGTAGATTTAATTGTACGCATACCCATTGAGTTGTGTATTTAGATTATTGTTGCAGATATGGTGGGGGGGGGGGGAATATGTCAATTAACAACTTGTATATCACTGTAGTTCTCAATACCTTTTTAGTCACTGCTGTAATCTGTACCTTACAGGTACTATTACACTACCCTTTGGCCTTAGTTTGGACAGTGGTATGTTTGTAGACAACTATATACGTGAACTGTGTTTTATCTGCAGTATGCACCTCTTACCTGATATACCTGTAGAAGTATGGTTTGTTATTACTACCTGACTGTTTCTACGCATATTCCCAGATTCCAGGTTGATGTTATGCACATACCTCTCAATCTCTTATTGCACACACTCTGGGTAAGTCTTGACAAAATGCAGGTGAAACTGGGATATATTTTGACAACTTCCCTTATAAACCTTTGGTGAGTTGCTACAATGACAGGTTTGTTTTCATATACATTTTCTGAATATTTACAGGTCTGAGAGTCAGTTATAGATCATCACACTGATTTGCCAGGGGGACAGGGTAACAGGCAGCAGATATGGGCCAATTATTTGGATATTCTGGACAAATCTGTACAGTTGAGGGTATGATTCTGCATACAGCTTACTACCACTCCCAGGATTCGAACCATGACTATGTCTGCTAAAAATAAAACAGTGTACATCACAGTTGAGTGTGCTATATAGATATTGCTGTGTATCGCTTCCCTGATTTCTGTCTATAAGTCTCCCATGGTTTTACAATCTGACCTTGTAATTACAACACTCTTATGCAAGGTTTCCTAGACAGTTTTATTATGTAGCACAGTGTGAATGACAGTGATGAGTAATACCTTATTATTCAGAGAAACTGCAACACTAACAATGCCATATAATACTAGACTAAACAGTACCAGTCCAGGATTTCAATCTTTTATTTATAGGCACAGTTTTCATATCTGACAGACCTGTGGAGGGAATGTTTATTAACTCTACCTGAATGTTGCCACACATATTACCAGATTTCACATTATTATTATGCACACATGTCTCACTCTGTTACTGAATAAACTCTGGTCATAGCTTTACAACATGGGGGTAGAGATGGGGACATAATTTGCATATTACTCTCATAACATTTTGGTGAGTTGCTAGAGTGATGGGTTTGTTCTTATAGCTATATTTCTGACAGTTATGATGTCTGACAATCAGTTGTATGTCATTATTTGCTGCCTAAACTTCTGGGATCATCCCACTGATTTGCCAGGGGGACAGGGTGACAAGCAGGAAATTTAAGCCAATTATCTGAACTTTCTGACAAGATATCTGTACAGTTGAGGGGTATGATTCTGCATACAGCTTACTACCACTCCCAGGATTCAAACCATGGCTGTGTGTGCTAAAGATACAACAGTTTAGGTCTCAGTTGAGTGTGCTATTTGGATTATGTTGTCTATCTTTTCACTGTTTTCTGTCCAAGTCTCTCTCAGTTGTACATTATGACACAATACAGGTTTTATACTGGCAATTAACTTTCTACTACTTTTAGATTTATTTCTTATGACAGTACATGCAAGATTGTTACTAACCTGCCTTGCGGTGCAGCCTCTGCAGCCTACAGGCATGGGCTTCTTGATTCACAGCCCGCTCTGCTGCAGCTGCCAAAGACATAAAAGGAATATTTAGCCATACCTATCCATAATATACATGAGCTGGCAATTATTAAACAGGTAGTAGAATGATACTTACACACTGCTGGGACATCACCCCTCTGCCTAGCTTCTTGAATCCACTGATCCAAGAGCTCCCTCTTCCTCCATTTCAGGTCAGCATAGTGATGCCTGACCTGCTCACCAGTTTGAGGGACGCCAGTGGCACTGGTGAGGTCATGGGTGAGATGGTCCCAGGCTTCTGCTTTATATTGGAAACCATGGTACTGGATCTGCAGCAGTCTGTCTTCATGGCCTTTTACAAGGAGTCCTGCCATGACTTTGGACTCCAGGATGCCCCAGTGCTACACTCGGAAGCGCACTAAGCTATGAGCAAACCTGCTTACCTAAGGTTGGCATTGCTTAAAGGGGCATACCAATGGGCAAATCGATTTAGCTGGGCTCTGCATTGCTTACACCTAGAAAGCAGAGGTGTGCAATGCTTAGCGTTGGTTATTTTTAAATTTGCACATTATTTGCTGTTTGGCATAGAGTTATCATTCATTACATGTTATATATTTGTTTGGTATCTGTGATTCATATGTACGTACACTGTATGGGGTACTTGTGTTTATTGGGGGATTTCACCACTTTAATACAATGACACCTCACATCTGGACTTAATGCAGTACTCCAGTTCAAATATATATGTTATGTAGTAGGTTATACAACATAAAACTCTTTATAGATTCCTTTCACATGTAAATTGTAATTTTGCTATAGTGAGGATCTGTTTGGGTATTCCTCAGTTTTTTGTACAGCTGTGATGGCTTACTGGTTAACTGCTGTGACTGTAGTGTACAGGCTGCTAGGTTCAAGGCCTGTTTATTTTGTTGTTGGGCAGAACAGGGGCTGTTGGATACAGAGTGATTAAGCCACTTTTAAGCAGTTGTAAATGGGTTTGCATGGATTTGTGTGACAGTAAGCAATGCTAATTTCCCATTAAATATGCTTACAGAGAGTTAGCTTCAACATTGCTTAACCTGTGTGCGCATTGCTTACCCCCCCTCCACAAACAGGCTTAAACCCACTTACTACTGCTTAAAAGTGCTTACTCCCACTTACCCCCACACTAATTTAGAAATAAATGAAACATGGGTCTTGGGGAAGTGGTAGATTTGGACACTCTATGGATTTATCATTCATTACACATTGTAACTTCATTCACTGCAGTGGTGGTGCTGCAGTAGTGCTGTCGCCTCTCAATAAGACTTTGTCCCATTCGATTCTCAGCTAGAGCGTCTTCTATCTGGAGACATGCGTAAATGGGCGTACCTTCGTTGAAGGTTGTGCTTCAGGGCTGGCAACTCGGCACGTAAAAATCTACTGCCAATCATTAGCGGACCGGAGTTCCGCTGTGGCGACCCCTAACTGGGAAAAGTCGAAAGACACAACAACAACAACAACTTGGCTTAAGTGTTGGTGTCATTCAAAGGGGATCCAATGCCTGTCAGCCTGGGATGACATGCTCGACAAGCCACGATGCTTCGCTAGGGACGGCTTGCACCTGTCACCCCTGGGTTTTGGATATTGGCAAAGGCTCTTGCTACCCCCATAGTGCCTTTTTTAGGCAAGGCTCAAAAGACAAACCCACCTCCATAGGTATCACAAGGGATAAGAAACTAAGAGTAATGCTACTCAACGCCAGAAGTCTAAACCTCAAGATGCACGCACTCGAAACTCTCCTTAGCATGGAGAACATCGATATCTGTGCAGTAACAGAAACCTGGTTCAAGGCTCCCGAGAGCACCCCAGCACTATCAGGTTATACCTCATACCATGCTTTTCGCCCCAAAACTTGGACCGAACCACAAAAGGAGGGGAGTATCAATATTCGTCAAAGATACCCACACCTCCAGGTTGGTGGCACAGCACGAAGCATCAGAGACTATCCATGTGCAACTAACTGTGGGTAAAACTGCCTTCCAGTTTATAGCCTGCTACAGACCACCCTCCCAAACACAGGAACCCCACTCGGCCTTCCTGAGAATACTGGAAAATATGAAGGTCTCTCCAAACACCATTATATTGGGCGACTTCAACTACCCAAACATAGACTGGGAGCATTACTCTAGCTCCAACACCCTAGCCCAAAGGTTCCTAGAATTTATAAACTCAAATGCTATGGAACAACTTGTTACCACTCCCACAAGAGGGGAAAACATACTGGACCTGATCATCACCAACATGGGGACACTATGCTCCAGACCAGAAGTGTATCCCTCACTGGTAAGATCAGACCATAAACTAATCTCACTGGATATTCACATACCGACTCCACCCCCTGCCCAGAAAACCACAGTGAAAAACTTCTCTAAAGCAAATTTCACATGCCTCAAAACCGAGGCGAAATCCTTCAAAGCACCTGGGCCTGTGGAAAATACGGCCCAGACCGCAGAATCCTTTATAAACGCATTCTATGATCACCTTCAGGAATGCATGGATCATGCAATCCCAAATAAAACCAAGACCCAATCCTCCAAAGGCAGACGTCCTGTCTGGTGGACCCCAGCCATAAACAAACTATACAATAGGAGGAAGCTACTACATGATAGAGCAAAATCCCAAAAAGGAAAAGCATCTCTGATCAGTATTAGCAAAAAACTACGGGCACTCATAAAATCGTCTAAGGCCAGCTTCGAGAGAAAAATTGCACAGGACACTAAGGATAATCACAAGGCTTTCTTTAGTTATGTTAGGAACCTGGGTGGGAATTCCCAGATATGCTCAGAATTAGTCGAAAATGACAAAAAATACACCAAGCCCACAGACATTGCCAACATCCTAGCTGACAGGTTCAGTGCAAACTTCTCCCCCCCCTCCCCACCAAAAGGGCAAATATCTATCCCAACAGAGTGCTGCCCCCCTGACCTCTCAGATGCTCAGGTAAGAGCCGCCCTCTCCAAAGCAAAAAACACAGCATCAATGGGACCAGATGGTGTCCCGGGCTGTGTCCTACATGAACTCCAAGAAGAGCTAAACCCAAACATAAAACTACTGTTCAATCTTAGCCTTACTACAGGATATGTACCCAAAGAGTGGCGTACAGCAACAGTGGTCCCTCTCCACAAAGGTGGTGCCTCAACGGATCCTGGAAACTATCGCCCCATAAGCCTGACTAGCTTGGTCTGCAAAGCTATGGAAAGGATCATCATGGACCTCATAAATAAAGATATTGGGGACCTACAGACACTGAATCCTACCCAGTTTGGCTTTGTTAAGGGCAGATCCTGCCTCTTAAACCTGGTCAATTTCTTTGAAACAGTCACCAAGGCCATTGACGAGGGGAAGGTGGTCCACACAGCCTACCTGGACCTCGCAAAGCCTTCGATACAATACCCCACTCGGGCATTATAGATAAGCTCACCATCTTAAATATAAACCCCTATGTCACTAGATGGGTTGCAAACTGGCTCAAGGACAGAACCCACATGGTTAGAATTGCTGGAGCTATGTCAGACTCCAAACCAGTTACAAGTGGCGTCCCACAAGGCTCAGTCCTGGGACCTCTCTTGTTCGGTATATATTTTTCGGTACAGGCCAACATGGAAGGACTGTGGCTGACCAAGTTCGCAGATGACTGCAAACTGGGCACCATAATCAACTCTCCAGCCGACACAAGCATCCTCCAAATGGGCCTCATAGAAACAGACAACTGGTGCCAGAGCCATGGCCTCAAGCTAAACGCCAAAAGTGTATAGTCATCCCTTTTGGCAAAAACAAAGTGCTCACAAATTACCACATAGGTGGTAATCCATTAAGTACAGAAGAAGTCATTAGGGACCTGGGGACCCAAGTTGATAGCAATCTCTCATTTGACAACCACGTGGCCAAAGTGGTTAGAAAAACATTTTATATAGCCCACCTAATCATGAAGGGATTCACATCTAGATCAGGGAGGTCATCGTGCCTCTTTACTCATCCCTCATCAGGCCCATAATTGAGTACAATGCCCTTTTGGGATGTACCTTACCAGACCCCTGCAGCAACTGGAAAGACCCCAAAAGTACCTCACCAAGAGGATCAAAGGACTCAGACAGATGCCATATGCTGTCCGGTTAAAGAAACTCCAGCTCTACTCAGTGGCATACCACCTGCTCAGAGGTGATCTGTGCCTGACGTATAAAGCCATGTCCAACCCGGAATTAATGGACATGCTGCACCTCAGAAAATCCAAATCCCATCGAGCTACATGCTCGAGAGACTTGAACCTCAGCACTGAAATAAATAGGACATGCTGGAGGGACAGATTCATAACCCAGAGGCTCCCTTCACTCTGGAATAAAATCCCAGTCCAGGTTAGGCAGAGTCCCACATTGACTCTCTTCAAGAAGAATCTTGATGAGTGGATGGGAGATCGTAGGTTTACCCCGGCTATCACTTCTGTGTCACTGTTAGATAGAGGCACAGTATACTAACCTCAAAAAAAGGCATAGCAAAATTAATTTAAAATGGGTGGTGAAAGCCAAACACACTCTGGCTAGGCTTATAAATGCCCTAGGGCAGATAGCCTAGTATGAACCTATGAACCTATGAATACATTGTAACTTCATTTAGTATTCCTGATTCATGTGTACGTATACTGTATGGGGCACTTGTGTTTATCTGTGGATTTTACCACATTATTACAATGACACCTCACATCTGCACTTAATGCAGTAGTCCACTTCACAAATATATGTTATTTAGTAGGTTATACAGCATAAAAAATGTTCATGAATTGCTTTCACATGGAAAACGGAGTTTGCTACAGTGAGGATGAAACCGGGAATGACTGCTCGCAAAGCAAACGCTCTGACCACTACACTACTGCAGTACTGCTTAAACTCAATGTATCTTGCTATTTAAGCTATGTGTAGCTTAGCAATTGGCAAACCCATGCACCTATGGTTAAATTTAATCTGTTTGATCAAAAAAAAAATCTCTACTGTTATTTTCTCTAGGAAGGGACAGATTACACTTATTGCTGTGGATTCCTGCATGCATCTGCACATTTGGCAGACATCCTAGCAACCCCCCATACCGCTCAACCTCTTCATGCAAAATATCTGGACAAAACTTGTCAAAATGAGGTACAACTAGGGACATATTTTAAATATTGCTCTTATAAACTCAGGTAAGTTGCTAGAGTAACAGGATTTGTTTTAATATAACATTTTTGATGGATTTGGTGTCTGAAACTCAAATGTATGCCATTATTTACTGACTTCAATCTTTACATCCGTCCAGTGATTTCCCAGGACAAATGGGGTACAGGTCAACTGTAAGAGTGAAAAATCTGGACATTCTGTGAAGATCTGTACAGTTGGGAGGTATGCAACCCCCTATGAGCGTTCTCACTCATTGTAGTTGCCAAACAGCAATTGTTGAGTGCAGGGGGTTTGTATTGTGAGAGCTCTGCTCTCAGACACACACCTTGCACTCATCCATGCTCCATGTCCATTTAGGAGCCGAGGCAGCACGTCTTCATTACTATACATGGCGTGCTGCTCTTAAATGGTCATTTCCGTGCAGAAATGGATTCCTGTCCCAGAGACTTCCCATACTCTGGAACAGGCTACCCATACATGTCAAGCAAAGTTCTTCATTAGCACTCTTCAAGAAAAATCTTGATGAGTGGATGGGAAATAGGAAGTACACCCCGGGGATCACTTCTGTGTCTCTGCTCAAC
This sequence comes from Protopterus annectens, assembly GCF_019279795.1. Lineage (NCBI taxonomy): Eukaryota > Metazoa > Chordata > Ceratodontiformes > Protopteridae > Protopterus > Protopterus annectens. The sequence goes on along the minus strand of NC_056747.1, from coordinate 1,029,961,597 downwards.
AGTGGCACAGGAAAATAACTTTCTTGGGTGGCGTGAGGCAGGAACCTTGTTGGCGAGGCTTACGTAGGCCCTTGGGCTGATAGCCTAGTACCTACCTATGAATCTATGAACCTATGAATAAGCTATTCCTGCATGGAACCTTACTGAATCCCAGGGATTATTCCATGGCAGAATATTTTAGGGTTATTTCATTAGGTCATTTTTTGTTTGCTTCGAAAATGTTGTCCATAGTTGAAGATTTCATTCTGCTATACATTAGTTTTGTACATAAATGTGATTTCATTATACATGTACTTTTCTCTCTCTCTTATATATAAATGTCTGAATTTAAATGCATATCTATTAATATTAATGGATTGAATAATCTAGTAAAGAGGGGAAGTCTGTTCAAATACTTGCAATTACATAAAGCTCAAATAATATTTCTACAGGAAACACATTTACTTAATAAAGATGTAAATAAACTTTCATTAAATAATTATTTGATTTTTGCAGGTTCTGTCTTTTGAGCCAACAGAAAAGGTACCTTCATTTTATGGAAGAACTTGCCAGTAATGTCACTATAAAAGATATCTATGCTGATAAAAATTGTATGTTAAGCATTGTTATAATTGAGTGGAACAGAAAACTATACACATTGGTGAACTCTTATTGGATCCCAGGGGTTTGAGCTAAAGATGAAAAAAATACTTAGACCCTATACCCTATTATATGAAAGGTGAAATCATAATGGCTGGTGATTTTAATAGTATTCAAAGATTTCACTGCAGATAGAAAGCTGTGATTCACATCTTCAGCCAAATACTTAATGAATTTTGTAAGTCTAATGAATTTAAAGGATATAGATGAGCTAAGGAAAACAAACTCACTTTAAATTTACCCAATATTCATATAGATATGGAACACAAACATATATTGATACAATCTTTGTCTCAATCTGTTATCACATATCAAAAAAGTTTAAATAGTTTCATGTCCATTATTGGTCCATAATGCTATAATCTTTAATATTATTAAAAAAAACTGTCAATTTAATACATCATAGGAGATTACTAGTGTACATTATTAAAATAAAAGAATTCAAGGATTGGTATGTTAAATAGATCAAACATTTCCTAAAAATAAACATGAATGGTGAAGTATCTAGTATTGTCCTATGAGGCTCTCTAAAGGGTTACTTAAATAGCAGGGTTACAAGCTGGTATATTAGTAAACCAAGAGAATGGGACAAAGAATTGAATATACTACACGCCAAAATAGACGCACTAAAGTTAAATCTTAAACCAAATGACACTATCAGTCAGTCTGAACTTAAAAACTTAAATACAAAATATGTTGAAATTCTAAATCATAAAGTTTCAAAAAAAACTGAAAAACTTAAACTTCAGGCATATTCAATAAACTCTTTAAGCTTGCATAAACTTTTCTTAGATCAAAGAAAATTCATAGGATCATAGGAAGTTACTAGTCTATTGGCTCTGAAGCCCTTACAAGCCTAGCCAAGAATTTAGCCCATGTTCTGACAAGTCAGCACCCAATGCCCCTATCCAGCAGGGACACAGGTGGAATCCCAGTGGTGTATTTTCTGTTCCCCATGCAGTTATCCAGGTTGTACTTAAAAAGGGTTAATGAGGTACCCTGCTTGATATGGAGAGGGAGTCTGTTCCACAGAAGGGGGAGTCCTAGGGCATAAGTCTGTCCCACCAACAAGTTTTATTGATATCACAGGTTGATGTCGCACATTTGGGTTACTTGAGTGGAGCTTGACTTGTGGATATGCAGCAGTCCCATCAAGGTAGGGTTTGAGGTTGCTTTGTATAGGTTCATAGAATTATACTAGGTTATTGGCCCGAAGGACCTTATAAGCCTAGCCAAGAATTTTGCCCATGTAATGACTGATTAATGAACTAAATCATATCAAAGAAATTATAACACATATAAATAATAAAAAATAAAGAAGAACAGTTATAAAGACACTCTTGAGGGCTTTAAATTTTTTTTTTGAAAATATAAATAATAATACAAATAACCTAGATAATGATGATATAGTTAAAACTTTTCTAAGGGTAAATATAATAAAATAACAAGTGACTATAATTAGTCTAGTCCAGATATGGATGTAACTAGTCTAGTCCAGATATGGATTTGCTGTATCCAGGACTGTTTCTAAGCTTCTGAACACCCCCAAGCCTTTCTGTGTTGGAGGGAAGCCTTCTAGCTTATCCGTGGGAGTGGTAAGCACTAGGTAGCCTATCTACCACAAGAGTAGTGGTTTCTGGCCCAGAAATTGTAATTTATTGACTGTTTGGGCAGCTTTTCCATCTCTTTCAACTTTCTGGTTTAAAAGCCTCTGTTGGTGCTTGTTTCCCACCTTTCCTGTAACTAGTCTAGTCCAGGTACAGATTTACTGTATCTAGGACTGTATGTAAGCCTCTGAGCCCCCCAAGCCTTTCTGTGTTAGGGGGAAATCTTCTAGCTTATCAGTGGGAGTGGTAAGCACTAGGCACCTATCTACCACAAGAAGAGTGGTTTTTGGCCCAGGAATTGTAGTTTATTGGTTGTTTGGGCAGTTTTTCTATCTCTTTCAACTTTCTGGTTTAAAAGCCTGCATTTGCGCTTGTTTCCCACCTTTCCTGTAACTAGTCTAGTCCAGATACAGATTTGCTGTATCCAGGACTGTTTGTAAGCTTCTGAGTGGTGCCAAAGTCTGCTTCTCAATTTTTCCCTTAGATTTGCTAGTTCTTTCCTCTCCTACACTTTTACTAGCTTATTAGTTTAGCACTTTACCAGACATCTTGTAGCAATTACTGTAGTACACAAAAGTGCTACCAGCACTAAATGTTCTACAAGGAAACTGCAAACCTGGTGAACTTGGGCATCCTGAGGCAATGTAGCAACTGCCTTGTATACAGAGACGACCCTCTCCTCTTACCTCCCAACACTCAGACTTGCGACAGATGCACTTATATATCCAAACTGGAAGCCACACACTCTCCAGCCAAGACCGGAATAGCTGGTCAAAAGGAGAAGGTCAACACTTGCACCGCACCACATGGAACACATAGCCCTCCCAAACATACACCAGCACTGCCTTCACATAAAAACACAAACCACACACCCACCTTCATGGAGGGTCTCAGTAAAAATCTACCCAAACAGCAGAGACCTCCAAGTCAGAAACACACTCAACCACCACAACACAACACTAATCGCAAGACAGATAATTTTCTTAAACTTTGTGCCACTCAACCAAAGCCCCTAAGGCAAAATAGCATGCCCGACACACTAGTCATAGGTGACTCGATAGTGAGACACACTGATGTCCCACTCACTAGGTTGAATAAGGAGAAAATAACAGTCAGCTGCCTGTCAGGTATCAGAATCCACCACATAATGCATGCACTCAAGTCCATCAGCAACAGGTACAAATATAACTATGTCATTGTACATGTAGGTGTGAATGACCTGAGACGTACCTCCCTGGACTACATGAAAAGAGACATGGAGGGGTTCTTGGATTATGTAGCCCAGGTGGGTATGACCCTAGTCCTAAGCAGCATCCTACCATCACCCAGAATGATACCACAGTACAAGCAGAAAATGACTGATTTCAACAATTGCCTAAGTTTCTCATGTGATTCTAAGGGAATCCAATATCTGTCTGCCTGGGATGACATGATTGACAGTCCTCAATGCTTTGCTGGAGATGGTCTGCATCTGTCACCCCTGGGCTTCCAGATACTGCCCAAGGCTCTTGCTACCCCCTATAGTGCCTTTTTTAGGTGGTGTTCCAAAGACCAAATTATCAGCATAACAGCTACAAACAAATGCAATATGAGGGTCATGCTGCTCAATGCTAGAAGTCTAAATCTCAAAATGCACTAACTCGAAGCACTCCTTAAAATGGAGAACATCAACATTTGTGCTGTAACAGAGACCTGGTTCAAGGCAGCAGAAAGCACCCCTGCACTACCAGGCTATAACTCATTCCACACCTTTCGGCCCCAGAACTTGGACCAAAGCTCCAAAGGCAGCCGTGTTTTCATATTCATAAAGGATGTGCCCATCTCTAGACTGGTAACCCAACATAAAGCATCTGAGATACTTCAGGTGCAGCTAACATTGGATAAGACACTGATTCAGGTTGTAGCCTGCTACAGGTCCCCAACCATGTTCCAGGACTCACATTCCATGTTCCTAAGCATCCTGGAGAATATTAGGGTCCAACCTAACACTCTCATACTGGGTGACTTCAACTACCCCACCATTAACTGGGAAAACTACCCATGTACTAATACACTTGCCCAACATTTCCTGGAATTCATTAATTCTAATGCCCTGGACCAGCTCGTTCTTGCCCCCACTAGAGGTAGTAACTTCCTTGACCTGGTCATTACTAACATGGGTGACTGTTGCTCTACACCGGTAGTCAACTCCTCCCTGGTTAGATCTGACCACAAACTAATCACCTTAGAAATCCACATCCCCCCCCCCCAAATGTAATCACCATGAAAAACTTCTCCAAAGCTTACTTTTGGCTCCTAAAAACAGAGGTTGCTAACCTCACAGCACCCCTGCAAATGGAAAATAGTTTCATGACTGCCAAATCATACTCCAATGCACTCTACAAACATGTACACAAATGCATGGATCTTGCCATATCCAACAGAACCAAGACGCTCTCCTCCAAAAAAAGGAAGCCAATCTGGGGGTCCCCTGCCATAAACAAACTCTACAGCAGAAGGAGGAAACTGATGCAGAATAAGGTAAAGTCCCAATACTGGAAAAACTCCTTTATCAGCCTCAACAAAAAGTTGAGGTATCTCATCAAATCCTCTAAAGCTAGCTATGAAAACAGAATTGCAGCAGATAGTAAAGACAACCACAAGGCCTTCTATAGTTATCTAAAAAATCTCCACGACAATACCCAGATTTGCTCTGAGCTACTGCACAATGGTACCTCCTATACTGAGCCAACAGATATTGCCAATATACTGGCAGACAGATTCAGTGCCAACTTTACCTCTTTCTCACCCCCAAAGGACCAATCACAGTACCAGTAGATTGCCAGGCACCCAGTATTACTACAGAAAAGGTTAAAACAGCACTGTCCAAGACCAAGAATACAGCTTCTGTGGGACCTGACAATATCCCTGGCTGTGTTCTACATGAACTACAGAGTGAACTGGCACCTCACCTGCATACCCTGTTCAATCACAGCCTCACCTCAAGCTTTGTTCGTACCAAATGAGGCACTGCTACAGTCATCCATCTCCACAAAGGAGGACCAACTACAGACCCTGGGAACTATTGCCCCATTAGCCTGACAAGTCTGATATGCAAGGCTATGGAACACATCATCATGGACTTAATAAACAAGGATATAGGGAATCTCCAAACTCTGGAGCCACACAGTTTGGTTTTATAAAGGGTAAATCCTGCCTGCTCAACTTAGTTGACTTCTTTGAGTCAGTCACCAGAGCTGTGAATGAAAGCAAGGTGGTTCATACAGCCTACCATGATCTTGCCAAGGCCTTTGATACCATTCCCCACTCAGGAATCATAGAAAACTCACTAAGCTAGGCATCAACCCCTATATCACTAAGGTTGCAAACTGGCTCACAGATAGAACCCACAGTGTGAAAGTAGCTGAATCCAAGTCAGACTGCAGTCCAATCACAAGTGGAGTCCCACAGGGGTCGGTCCTGGGTCCTCTCCTGTTTGGTATCTATTTCTCTGAAGTCCAGGCCAACACGAAGGGACTCTGGCTGACAAAGTTCACAGACAATTGCAAGTTGGGAGCTATTATTAACTCCCCAAATTATGTTGACATCCTACAAAAAGACCTCACCTAGACCAACAGCTGGTGTCAGAATCATGGCCTTAAGCTCAGTGCCAAAAACTGTGTCATCATCCTCCTTGGGAAAAACCCAGTTCCCTTGAATTACCACATCAATGGTAGTCCACTGAACACAGAAGGCATTATAAGAGATTTGGGAACACAGGTTGACTGCAACCTCTCTTTTGACCACCACATTGCCACTGTGGTCAGAAAGTCCTTCTATGTGGCACATCTAATTACTAAGGGTTTTGCATCCAGAAAGAAAGAGGTCATTGTCTCTCTCTACTCTTCCCTCATTAGGCCAGTCATTGAGTACAATACCTCATTTGGCATGTACCTAGACACCTGCAACAACTGGAGAGGCCACAAAAGTACCTTACAAAAAGGATCCTAGGCCTTAAACACTTGTTCGATATGGACAGACTCAAAAAACTCCAACTATTCTCTGTCTCATATCACTTACTTAGAGGCAATCTCTGCTTGACTTACAAAGCCATGTCTGACCCAGCTCTGTTAGAAATGCTACATCTAAAGAAATCCCTATCCCTCTGCACCATACAATCCAGAGACCTCAACCTCATTACCACAATCACAGAACATGCTGGAGGGACAGGTTCATAACCCAGAGACTGCCCTTACTCTGTAATAGACTTCCCATACAGGTCAAGCAGAGTACCTCACTGGCCCTCTACAAGAGAAATCTTGATGAGTGGGTGGGAAATAGAAAAGTCACCCTAGGGATCACTCCAGTGACTCTACAGGACAGAGTCACTGATAACTAAGGTTGGCTTGCAAGATGCCAGGGTAATCCTATGGGCTAAACTTTTAAAGGATCCAGGGCCATTAGACTAATACACACCTATGAACCTATGAACAAGTAAAAAAAACTGATAGATCACTCACTTTAACAGAAATAAAAGATAAAATAAAAAAGTAAAAAAATAATTAGGCACCGGGCATAGATGGTCTATACCAGAACTATATAAAATACTGCCAGATGATGCAGTTAAAACATTGGATAAGATATATACAAAAATAAAAGCAACTGCTAAAGTCCCCCATCATGGAAATATTCCCTTATATCACCTATTAAAAAAAACAAGAAAAGGATCCTACAAAGTATTCATTATATAGACCTGTTTAGCTAACATAATTAATCTACTTATACCTATACTAATTAACAATGATCAAACTGGGTTTATTTTAAACAGAGAAGTACATGATAACATAATAAGAATACCTACATTAGTAGACTGTGCAAATAAAAGTAAAAAAATAACTTTCTATCATTATTCTTTATTTAGATAAGGCTTTTGATTCAGGTAATTTACTCGTACCTGTTTAAAACTCTCAAAGTGTATCATTTCTCACCTGAGCTAATTGCATTAATTTCTAAGTTATACAATAACTCTTGTGCTTATGTTAAACCAGGTTATTTTCTTTCTAATCCCTTTAAAATACAAAATGGCACGAAACAAATCATACAAAAATATTCTGACTTCATTTAGAATAACAGTCAAAGAAATACCTTGGTATAGCCACTATGTCTAGTAATAAAGAAATGATACAAACAAACTTTCAACAGGTTGTTGATAAAATTTTAAGTTTAGTCACAAATTGGAACAATGTTTTTACCATGGAAGAATGACTAATGCTTATTATGTTAGTAATTTTCCTTAAAATATTGTCTTACAATCTTTAGTACTATCTCCACCAAAACATTGATGAATAAGATTAATAATAATCTACTTAAATTTTGTGACATCCTAATAAACCAAAATTTTCCTATGATTGGCATAGAAAAGTTCAGGATAATGATGGAATAGGATTCCCTGATATTCAATTGTATGCTATGTCAAACATTGTAAAAGTTACAGCATTGTGGATAAATTCATCTTATGATTCAAAATGTAAACAAATACATCAAGAAATATTATTAGTAAATAATGAATATATCACAACCAGTCATAAACAAATAGTCCCTAATAGTTTTATCTGGTTATTAAAAGATTTTTGTACAAATGGAATTGCACCCTCTTCTCAAATTCCCATTTAAATAACACAATTTCCTCTTTACTAAAGTTCACATATTCTAACCATTGTATTAAAGACTTACCCCCGGATTTACTAATCTTCCGTGCAGGACTAATCTAATCCTGCACGGAAGCGGCAGTTTAGGAGGATGATGGCAGCACGCCATGCATATTAATGAAGGCATGCTGCCTGACTTCCTAATCCAACATGGAGCATGGACGAGTGCAGGGGGCGTGTCTGAGAGCAGAGTTCTCAGAATAAACACACCCTTGCAAAGTAGAACAGCAGAAACTGGACATAAATGAGCGAGACCACTCATAGGTGTCCACATATCCCCAACAACAGTCCCATGTGTTCAACAGCAACAGTACATATAAATAAAATGAAGAAACCCTTTTATTTATTTTTTTTAAAAACCCAGAGTACAGCTAACCATATGTGCGCGGGTTTGCCCATCGCTTAGCTAAGGTTAAAGAAGCTGAAAAGGCTGAAGAGGATAACAAGGAATATATATGCAAATGAAACAGTACAGCAATAGTGTAGTGGTTAGAGCATCTGCCTACTGAACAGGTGTTCCTGGTTCGAGTTCCACTGCAGCACATACCATTTTTCCATGTGAAATCTGTATATGAACATATTTTTACATCTTTTTGCTGTATAACCTACATGTATGTGTCTTTCGGCTTTTTCCGGTTAGGGGTCGCCACAGCGGAACTTCGGTCTGCTAATGATTGGCAGTAGATTTTTACGTACTGGCTTGCCGGGCCTAGCGCATAACCTTCAATGAAGGAATGCCCATTCATGCATGTCGCTACACAGAAGACACTCTAACTGAGAATCGAATGGGTAACGTCTAACTGTGAGGCGACAATGCTACCGCAGCACCACCACCACAGTATAACCTACATAATAACATTTAAATGTGAACTGACATATTGCATTAAATGCACATGTGAAGTGTCAATGTCATAATGAATAAGGCACAAATGAGCGGTTTTAAGCACAAATAAGCAGTAGTAAGCATATATAAGCACTAGTAAGCGTGTTTAAGTGCATTTGTGTGGGGGTAAGCATTGCCTACACAGATTAAGCAAAGTAGAAGCTAACTGAGTGTAAGAAACTATATCCAGAGGTTAGCAGTACTTATCATCATGCAAACCCACGCAAACCCACTAACAACTGCTTTAAAGTGCCTTAATCACTCTGTACCCAATGGCCCATGTTCAGCCCAGCAACAAAATAAAGAGCCTCTGCTAGGCTAGAACTCAGGACCCTGTACACTATAGTCAGAGTAGTTAACCACTAAGCCATCATAGCAATAGATATGAATGAGGTATTAGCAAACTTATCCTCACCACAGAAAAATCAAACCAAACGTGAACTGAATCTCTGTACAGTGTGAAGTGGTATAACCTGCTACATAACATAAATATGTGAACTGGAGTAGATGTGAGATGTTATTGTAATAAAGTGTAGAAGTAGTAGAAGTGTAGAATCATGAATACCAGCCACATATAGAACCTGTAATAAAGAATAAATCACTACCAAATGGCAAATATAGTGCTAATTAACTATTAAGCTATGCTAACCGCAGCACAGCTCAAGTTAGTAAGTGTAAGCATTATGTAGAGAAGCCATTTCAATTTGCCTAGTGGTATACCTCTTTAAGCAGTGCCAACCTTATGTAAGCAGGTGTGCCCATAGCTTAGCCTTTTCAAAACTGGCCAACCACAGGAAAGTATAGAAAATTGGCCATATTTAAACCCCACAGGCAGGAATACTTCTCATAACTGGTTGTAGCTTCCTACTGCAGGCAGAATGGCTGTTGTGGGTGAAGGCACTCGATTTAGAGCACAGCGCTGGGGCATCCAGGAGTCAAAAATCATGGTATGGTTCCTGGTAAAACACCATGAGAAGAGACTACTGCAGGACCAGTACCAGGGCTCGCAGTATAAAAAGGAGGCCTGGGACAGTCTTGCCCATGACCTCACCAGTGCCACAGGTATCCCCCGGACTGGTGAGCAGGTCAGGCACCACCATGCTGACCTGAAATGGCAGAGGGGGGATGTACTGGAACAGTGGATCCAGGAGTCTCAGCAGATGCCCAATGCTCCAGGGCTGAGTAAGTACTCATTCTACTAAGCAGTAAATAATTGCCTAGATTGTGTATACTATGGATAGGTATGGCTAAATATCACTGTATTTCTCTGACAGCTACAGATGAGCGGGCTGCGAACCAGCAAGCCCATGATGCTAGGCTGCAAAGGATGCATCACCAGGCAGGTTAGTAATTAGTCTGAAATGTACTGTCATAACAAATAAATATAAGAGCCTTAGAAAGTGTTGTACCAGTAGAAATAAATGTGTTATAGTCTGTGCATAAAGGTATAACCCCATGGAGTGCTTCTGTTTACTCATCCCTCATATGTTGGCAATCTGTTCCATACTATAAATAGTACTGTTGTATCTTAAGCAGTGTCACCCACACTGTGGTATGCAGATAAAATGTGTATGAAGTCCTGCATAACAATGTTGGAAGTGCCAAGAGGTCAGTCATCGTGTACAAGTTAACAGAAAACAGTTGAAAGCTTTAACTCAATTCCCTGATAGCTTAGTGTACTGTGATGTTGCCTATAATTTTTTGTCAGACACAGCAGGGGTTTGAATCCTAGGAGTGCTACTAAGTTGTATGCATAATCATACCCCGCAACTGTACAGATTTGTTACAATGTTCAGATAGAAAGCTGTATGCATAATTACACCCAACTGTACAGAATTTGCTAAAATGTTCAAATTGAAAGTAGTATGCATATTCATACCCCACAACTGCTCCAATCTGTCCAGCATGTCCAGATAAATGGCCAATATCACCAGCCTGGTACCATGTTCCCCTAAAAATTCAGTGTGATGATCCAAGAAATGTAGGCAGCTGTCAATGATATATAACTGATAGTCAAATGTGTACATAGTCAGAGAATGTATATGAAAACAAACCTGTCAATCTAGCACCTCACTCAACATGTATGACAGCAATTCTCAACATATGTTGCATTAACACCTGCAGCCTGTCACGCTTGTATGTAAGACACAGGTCACGTATATAATAAGCTATAAACATACCAGTGCACAATATAAGGCCAGTGGGTAGTGTAATAATACATGTAAGGGAAAGATCACTGCGGTGACTAAGAATGTTGTGAAAACTACAAGGATATATTAGCTGTTAATTGAAATCTCTCTCTCATCCCTACCATATGTGCAAAATAACCCAACAACACTCCTCAACTGGTATGTGTACACTCCAAACTTTTGTTGGGACATATGTCCTAATGGTTTATAAATATTCACATTTGTTTCTATGCATGTGCCATGTTAAAATACACCCATATTGGTGGCCTGATGCTATCAATGAAACCTGAAACCTGCATGCTCCTGTAATGGCCACTGTTGTTCCATATATGCATGTGTTCTGCTTGCTCTGCAACTTTATTAAATCTGTTGTTTTGGGTTAATGGGAATACCTATGCATGCTGTTATAACTAATCCTGAATGCTGGTGATTGATATCTGTCATAAACCTGGAACAACACATCTCGTATGAGAAGGCTGGTCCCAATGGACCCACCTGTCCCACCTCAGCTGGCCATGGCACCGGGAACCAGCACATCTGGGGCCCAGTTTGGGACCTCCTCCTCGGTGGGCCCTGCACCATCTTCGGGTGGAACCGCTGCAGGGGTCCCTCAGAGCGGGCATGGAAAAGAACCTGTCACCTGTCAACAGGTCCGGGCATTGGTGCATAGGGAGCTTGAGCTGGAGTATTGAGAGCAGCTTGAGGGCCGAGTGGCGCTATTAGAGGGTGAGCCTGCCCCTCCTACACAGCCCCCAGCACAGCCACTTTTGGGGACATGAAGGTGCAGTGGTGACTGCCCATGGGTGGGGACCTCAGTCCCACTGTTTCCAGTTGGGGGCTCATGGGCTTGCGACTTCCAAACACCCCTCACCATCCAAGGTGTTTACCCCCCACATGTGCCATATACTGGCCCTGTATGCATCTTGTGTGTCTTGTCTGTTAACCTACCCAACCTACCTCCCCAAATATACTTACTATACCTCCCCAACATCCCACTCTCACCTGAAAAAAAAAGATGGCAATCTGTTCCCACAAAAAAATTTTCGCCCCATGCATAGCTGCCTATTTTGCACATGTGTCCACTGGACACATGTAATCTGGTCTAATTGAAATTACAATGAATACATGTTGTCCTCACCCCTCTCCCAGGGGTTTGAGGGTCCAAATGTACCTGCAAATTTAGTGCATATGCACAGCTGTTGCTGTAGAAGAAATGGGTAGCTATAGACCTTTCCTATACCCTTCCTGCACATGTCTAGCTATTTTTCCTACAGTCTTTCCCTCTTAGTGCCCCGTTTTCACCACTTTCCTATCAACCCCTTTTTATTTTCTTTTAAAAAATTAGTGCGGGGGTAAGCTGCAGTAAGCACTTTTAAGCAGCGGTAAGTGAGTTTGCTCGGGTTTGTGTGGGGATAAGCTATGCCTACACAGGTTGAGAAATTCCGAAGCTAACTGTAAGAAAACATAAGTGGAGATTGGCAGTGCTTACCGGCACGCAAACTCGCTCAAACCCGCTTACAACTGCTTAAAAGTGCCTTAATCACTCTGTATCCAATGTCCCTTGCTCTGCCCAGCAACAAAATAAAATGCCTCTCCAAGGCTCGAACCCAGGACCCTGCACTCCATATGCAAAGTGATTTACTCCTAAACCATGGCAGATATACATAACCTAATGTTTTCACAAACATATCATCCAGCACAATCAGTCAACAGTACAGGAAATGTATTAATATCATATCACACAACCTGTTAATGCAAGAAGTCTGGACAAAGTATGCCGCACTGTGGGTGCAAATAGGGATATATGTCAACTAATGCTCTAATACACTTAAAATGTTGCTAGTTACACAGTTATATGTACTAGAACACATATGTAGAAGGAGATAAAGTCTGAAACACATAAGTGTTGGCACTAGTTACTGATTTCAATGGTGCGATCATCCATGGCAATTGCCAAGGGAATGAGGAACAGGCGAAAGTATAAGCCGAACATGCATGGACATATGGACAGATATATATCTGTAAATGTAGACAGGTAGACAGCTATATGTAGATATATATATTTATGCATGACTCACAAATAATCATATAACATCAATTGTATACAGATACATACATATGTTCATATGTATGTGTGTGTGTGTGTATATATATATATATATATATATATATATATATATATATATATATATGTATATGTATATATATATATATATATATATATATATATATATATATATATATATATAGCCATATGAGATATATAAATAGGTACATACACATATACACAGACAAAAGGTATCAGTAGCCATACATATGAGAAATAGTGCTGGGTACAAAGTATATCACTCAGCCACAAGCCCTTTAACTGCCACCTGTGAAATGTGTAGTGTGGCAACCATTCCCACAAATGAGGATACTTACATTAAACTTATACCCACCCACAACTCAAAGGGCATGACACGACACACAGGTATGCATACACAGGTAACCTTTATTTGTGTACTATACAATAATGTATGCCAGTACTTACACCACATAAGGTTTGAAATATGTAATCAGTGATGAATGCAAGGCCCACACAAAACAGTAGATGCAAGCAATGTGTATATATACCATACTATGCTGTCCAGGCCAAGGCCTTCAATTAGTACAACAGTAGAAACAGGATTTGCCTTCAAGATACGTAACAATCAGCAATTACAGATGTAGATCAGCCTCCAATTACACCTTGTAGTCAAGCCCTAGGGGGAAAAGTAGCACTTGTGTTAATGTCACAGTATCTTGTACATAACATTGCTTAACCTAACATCTCACTATCGCATTGAATGACCCTCATCTTAACAGTTATATCACTGAAAAGGTCCCATATCCTAGGTTAATGGCATTGAACCCCCCCATAAAAGGCTGTACAAGGGCAAGGAACACTGTGTACCACACACTTACCTCTGGAATGTACAAGGGCACATATGTGTTCTCC